>NC_045959.1:28002811-28302811 GCF_010909765.2 Amblyraja radiata | reverse complement strand
TAGACTGGGCGATCGTTTTGCTGAACACCTTCGCTCAGTCCAAGGCTTACCCGATCTCCCGCTAAACACCTTAATTCTCCTTCCCATTCCCACACTGACCTTTCTGTTCGTTTAGCCTCCATTGTCAGAGTGAGGCTAAACGTAAACCGGAGGAACAGCATCTCATATTTTGCTTGAGCAGCTTATAGCTCAGTCGTGTGAATATTGATTTATCGAACTAAGTAACCTCGGCATTCCCTCTCTCCATCCCTCCCCACCCAAGTCGCACCAGTTTCTTGGTTTCACCCAACAAATAGCTAACAATGGCCAGTTTCTTTTATCATTGTTTCTTTTATGCATATCTATCATTTATTGTTCTATATCGCGGAGCTGCGGACTTACTTACCATCGCAAAGCTGGCCGAGTTCGGAGTGGGAGGAGCAGTGGTGGCGCGCTGCTGCGACCCGACCCAGGAGATTCGGAGGCTCCAACCGCCAGCCCGGTGGACAGTGACACCGGGAGCCCGCGGGTCCCTGCTGGGAGACCGCTTTTCGGGGCTTCCGCAACGGCGACTTCTCCCGCCCGAGTTGCGGGGTTGAGGATGACCTGGAACGGGGCCTTACATCGCCCGGCGCGGCTTTATAATTGCCGCGGGACTTGTTAGCGCACGCCGGGGGCTCCAACACCAAGACCCGGAGCGTGGCCTTGCATCACCCGGCGCGGCTTTATAATTGCCACGGGACTTATTTACCATCGCCCGCCAGGGGCTTTGACTCTGACATCGGGAGGAGAACGAGGAGTGCAGTGGAGAGATAAGACTTTGCCTTCCATCACAGTGAGGAGGATATTCACTGTGATGGATGTTCGTGTAAATTGTGTGTGTCTTGGTTCTTCATTGTGTTGGTGTGTGTCTTGGTTCTTTTCTTGTATGGCTGCAGAAACCAAATTTCGTTTGAACCTCATGTGAGGTTCAAATGACAAATAAATGGTATGGTATGGTATGGTATGGTATTTCTCTCTACATTATCGTCTATATCTCTGGTTTCCCTTTCCCATGACTTTCAGTCTGAAGAAGGGTCTTCATCTACACTTCACTTTGCCTCAGGAAAGCAGCCAACATAAACAAGGACCTTTTACATTCTGGTTATTCTTCTTCCCTTTCCTGTCAGGCAACACATATAAAAGTTTGAAAACCAACCAAAACATTCAGTAACATCTACTTCCCCGCTGCTATCAGACAACTGGATGGTCTTCTCATAACCTAAGGGTATAGACCGAACTACCAACCCAACTTATTGTGGCTCTTGCAATGTTTTAAAGCACATTTCCTCTGTAAATGTAATGCCTAATGCAACATTCTGCCTTTGGTACTCTTCTCATTACCTGTTGTACTTGTGTAATGGCTTGATTGTACACATGTATCATGGGATTTGAATGGATAACATGCTAAAAAGATATTTCACTGCATCTCGGTGCACTCCACAATAATAAATCAATATCATTACCAAATCTAGAAACAAGGAACCCGGAAAAGTCACCTAATCATGTTCTCCAGAGATGCTATCTGACCTGGGTCCTTGAGAATGGATTCCAGGATTTCCCAATCACGGATGTTAGGTTAACTGATCTACATTTTCCAGTTTCTGCTTCTTTGGATTGTGGCATTCAATTTTCAGCATTCCAGTCCTTTGAGATCTTCAAGCATTTCCTTTAAGACCCTGGAACATGGGCTTTTAGCCTAGGTCTCATTTCAGCCTTTGGCTTCGTTAGTTCATATGGCACTTAATTTCTAGTAAAATAAACAATTTTAAATTCCACCCTCCCGTTAGTTTTCAGCTTAAGCTTTCACTGTTGTTTTACTTTTCAACCAATCCAAATGATAATTTAGAATCTATAATTTTTAATGGTGCATTAATAATTCTCAGTCTTAATCTTGAGTTTTCTTTAATTACTTTCTAACTTTCGATGTACTTATAGAAGTGCAAAATATCTGCAAATTACATCATTTGCTTGTTTCCAGTCATACATTACCTTCTTCCACTTTATTTGTTTTGTCTTCCTATGGTAGTTTATAAAAAACCTCTCAACTTCTAATCTACCTCCAGTCTTCATCATATTGTATAACTTTTTTATTTACTAACCTTAACTTCCTTAGTTCACCACAGATGGGTCATCTTTTGTGTAGGGCCTTTCTCACCATAATTCATGAACTATCATCTTCACTTTTTTGCCAAATTACACTAATCTATTTTCACAAAATACTTTAGCCACTTTTGTCTACATACCACCGGAACTGCCTTTATTAAAATCTTGACCAATAGCTTCCTATCAGATTTTCTCAGTCTATTCTACCATGTTGTGCTTACTCTTTCTTGAGGAATTATTTCCCATGAGATAATTGATTAGTGCTATCTTATACATAATATTAAATCTAAAATGACACTCAAATATTGTGGCACTAATATCCTGATACATAAAGCACAAAGGTTAACATATAAGTAAAGCATGTAACTAGGAAGGCCATTGGTATGGTGGCCTTTGTTGCAAACTAGACTAAGTGGGACCCGTTGGGTCCCATGTTCACACGGGAGGGCTGGTCCCCAACGCAATATTCCACCTCTCCACCAATTCAAATATTGGTGGCCAGTGGCGGGGGGGGGGGGCTTTCTCGAGTGCTAGTATGGGTGTTGTGGGCTGAAGGGAATAGTTTCCAGAAGGCTAGTATGGACATTGTGAGCCGAATGGATTCTTGGGCGGGCAACTCAATCACTCAAGTCTGGTGTGCTGGCAGCTCACTCACTCACGGCTGGTGGGCAGGTGACTCACGGCTATTCCTTGAAATTCCATTTCAAGCAGGGTGCAAGGCCACCAAATTCAAGTGCAGTTTCATACCATTTCAAGCAGGGTGCAAGGCCACCAAATTCAAATGCAGTTTCATACCATTTCAAGCAGGGTGCAAGGCCACCAAATTCAAATGCAGTTTCATACCATTTCAAGCAGGGTTTAAGGCCACCAAATTCAAATGCAGTTTCATACCATTTCAAGCAGGGTGAAACCACCATAAAACCACACTCACAATTCAGTAGACATTCAATGTGTTCAGTTGTTTCACAGCTCAACCGAGAGTCGTGACCTCTCCCTCCCCCATCTTGCAGAGACTGAGTCACGCCACACTCCTGGGTTTTATAGTCCCTCTCCCTCCCATCAGAAGGGGTGTGACCTTCATGGCGTGATTGACAGGAGAGAATCTCAACATTTTTAAAACAGTAATAAGTCTTTTATTTTTCATCAATGGGAGAAATCCTCTTCTGCGCAGCGGAGGGGGACTCTGAGTAAGATGGCCAAAAATCACAGCCGTAAGTGGTAGCGTTTTTTCTAAAATCAATATGCAGTGCAAACAGGAAGTGGTCAAGTTGAGACTTTTAATTATATAAATGGTATTGAATATAAAAGTAGTGTTTTTATTGCAAAAACATTAAGACTGGAGTAGTGCACTGAATTGGAATGGTATCTTTGCATTGGTAGTGCAGAGAACCTGGGTTGGGGTTGATTCCTGGGATGAAGGGGCAGACGTTGTTGAGCAATGAGCAGATATTCATTGGAGTTTAGAAGAATGAGAGGTGATTTTATTCGAACGTGAAAGATCCTGAGGGTGATTGACACGGTTGATGCTGAGATGTACAATCCAGTGGTGGAGTTTAGAACCAGGGATATGGTTTCAAAATATGGGTCACTCCTTTCAGGTCGATCTTCTTTCATGGGTCATGAAAGTTTGGAATTCTCAACCGTCATAAGATCATAAGTGATAGCAACAGAATTAGGCCATTCGGCCCATCAAGTCTACTCCACCATTCAATCATGGCTAATCTATCTCTCCCTCCTAACCCCATTCTCCTACCTTCTTCCCATAACCTCTGACACCTGTACTAATCCATGAGTTGTTGAATATATTCAAGGCAAGGATTGACAGACATTTGGCCCACAACTAAGTCACAGGGCATAGAGGGAGTGGGAAAGTGATGTTGATATTGGATCAGCCAGAGTCTTACTGAATGGCTAACTCCTACTCTCGTTTCTGAAGTTGTTATGAAGCCAGCTAACAATTTTTTTTTTGTCTCCCTACCAGTCCTTTAGCAACTTATAATTCATATAATTATTTTGGAAACAGAAACAAACACTTTGGCACAACCAGTCCATGCAAACCAAGATGTCAATCTATGTTCATCTAATTTTCCTTGGTTTGGCCCACATCCCTTAAAACCTTTCCCATCCTAATTATCTTAAAAATCCTCTCCCAAATCCAAATTAGATATTTCAGACATCTTTCCCACTATATCTACTTGTTACTTTCAGGGAGGTGTGAACTTGGAACCCAAGATCCCTCTGTACATCAATGCTGTTAAGGGTCTTGACATTAACTATATACTCTCCCCTTACATTCGATCTCTCAAAGTGCAACACACCACACTTATTCGGATTAAAACTCCATCTGCCATATCTCCACCTTTTTCTGTAGCAGATCTATATCTCGCTGTCACCTGCTCAAAACACTCAATCAAGTTTGTACAAAACTCAATTTAGTACATTGATGCATGACCCACTGATTCCTACAGCACTTTGTTCTTTGTTCAAGATTCCAGCATCTGCCATCTCTTGTGTCACCATCTTTTCCAGTCTCTCACTGGGCTTGTAGCTGAAAGACATTAAGGCAAAAAGCAGCTGCAAATCATTAGGCTGTCAATTCAGGAATGGAAGGAGAAATTAGAGGAAAAAAAGGTTCTGAAAAAATCATTTCAATAATCCAGATCTGACAGACCATCATTTGGGCTTTCCTTTTACTATTTATGGAGTTGCCTGAATAGATCCCTGCTTTAATTTTTTGACTGTTGATTGTCTTTCAACATAAACATCTTAATAATCTCCACACATAAAACGTGGAGAAGACAATTTAACTTGTTGATGGAGTGGATAAAACTCTGCAGTGATGTTACATATTCAGATGTCACATCTGTGACTGAGGTATTGAAGATGTTCCCCTATTATGATGTCATGTATTTTTGTATGCTGCCTAGCAACAGACTGTTTCAGAAGGAATTACTGGAGAGGAGCCCCATCAGTATTATCCAATGGCTTGAAAATGAGGTTCAAACTATTCTCACATTAATGCATGGCTTCCTGGAGTAGGATTGGGAACAAATGATTTCCGGGGATTCAGCTGCCATGGATCTTCTCACTGTTTGTCAGTGATGATTGCCACATCCCTTCAGCGTGCGAGCTTTGGAAACACAAAGCAGACAGACACGGATCCAGGATTTCCTTTCGATAGGTTTAAGGTTTGTGTATTTGGTCATTCTTAATTGATTTTCAGAGGTGTTATGTGACATCCCTGAGGACCAGCAACAGAAACTGTCGTGAAAAGTTTTTGTACGTTTGCAAACTGACACCCAGATTGTTACCAGGGCAACAAGGTTAAATTAACACCAGAAACTACATAAACTAATTTTACATTCTCAGGAATACAAAGTGTAAGGAATAGGGAGAGGAGAGCTTAAATGCTTTTTTTTTTTAACATTTAGAAATAAATTGGTTATGTAGCTAGAAACAGTGTTCCTGGGAAAGACTTTTAAATTCAGAGCTGTGGCATTCAGGAGAGAAGTTTAGAAATTCTTCTTCAAACAGTGGTGGTGGGAGGGTGAATCGGGCTGCTGAGGCTTGATCAATTGGTTGTTTTTCTGGTCAATTACACAAACAGATGTGGATCCAAGGTAGGCGAAGAAGGATGCATAAGATCAACTTTGATCTCAGTAAATGACGAAACTGCCATGATCTGCTTAATACTGCGTTCTTGCATATTCCCAAAATAGATCAAGTGAAGTTCATTGGGCTCACAACATCAAATTCTGGTTTTCATGACAATGATCTTATCTCTGAGGATTTTAGCTCAACCAAAGTACAGTTCAGAAGACACTGGGTACCTTCCATTAAATGCGTATCAAAAATAGATATTGAAAGTACTCTCACTATGCTGAGAACAAATCCCATCCTACTGTCTACTCTCAACCTGGCATCCCCAGAGGAAATGGCTGTGGAGCAATCAGCAACCCTTGATTATATTTATGCTTTAACGTTCACCTACACAGTTCAACATGGGCTAGAGATTCAGTTTGCAGCCTGAGCTAATTACACTTCTCTGTAAGCATATCACGTACTCAGTTATGCACAGGTGGCCTGGACAACACACAAAATTGATGGGCAAAATAAGAGCAACTGTCTCATCAGATAAAGGGTCTCAGACCTGAAAGGTTAACTGTTTTGCTCTCCACAGATGCAGCCTGACCTGCAGAGTGTTTCACCATTTCATTCCAGATTTCCAGCAACACACTTAATTTAAGATTTTCACCTGGCTCATCAGACCTGCCCCAATCTACAGTGGGCATGGCATGAAGGCCACACCTCATTTTGAAATCTGAAGCACCAGATATCCAAGTACATTGACGTATCAGTCCTCTGTCCAGACTCCCCACTCTGCTCAATGATTCTTTACTCCAGCCAGATACCACACAAAGAGGAAACATAGATGCTAGAATCAGGAGCAAAATAGAAAGTGTTGGAAAGTATATAGTTAATGGCAAGTTTCGAAAAAAGCACAGAAGTACATAGGGATCTTGGGGTCCATGTCCATATCTCCCAAAAGTCACAATATAGGGAGATAGAGTGGCAAAGAACTGGCCTCAACTACCTTCTGTGACAGAGGCATTGAGCATAAGAACCAGGATGTCATGTTGCAGTTTTATAGGACTTTTTTTAGGCTGCATTTGGAGTATTATGTTCAGTTCAGGTCATCCCATTACAGGAAGGCTATGAAGCCTTTGGAGAGGGTGCAAAAGAAGTTAACCAGATTGCTACCTGGATCATAGGGTATAAGCATAGCAACATGCTACCTGGATTGTAGGGTATAAGGAGAGCAACACAAGGAAATACTGATGCTGGTTTACAAAAAGACACAATGTGATGGAGTAACTTTGTGTGCCAGACAGCATCTCTGGAAAACTTATAGATAGGTGATGTCTTGAATCAGGACCCTTCATTAGACTGATTGTGGGGGGGGAGGGTGGATAGTTGGAAGAGAGAAGGGGCAGGACAAAGCCTGGGTGAGTGAGGTTTTGATAGACAGATATTTAGACAAAGTCCAGAGATTAGAAGATGTGAGACCAAAGGTTTGAAGAGTTGCGAATTGTGTAGCTAGCGGAAGGACTGTTGGTGGTCCTTGTTGGTGGAAGGGGAGAAGGAAGGCAGAAATAGGTGTGAGTCCAGCTGGGGCACACGGCAGAAGGGTGTGTGTTTTTTAGTTACCTAAAACTGGAGAATTCAATATTTATACTTTTGGGTTGTAAGTTACCCTATGATATGAGGTGCTGTTTCTCCAGATTGTGTGTGGCCTTGTTCTGGCAATGGAGGATGCCCGGGGCAGGAAGGTCAGTATGATAATGGGAAGAGGAGCTAAAATGGGTCAGCAACTGGGAGATCCAGTAGACCGAGTGCAAGTGTTCGTCGAAATGCCCACTGAGACTACGCTTGGTCTTACCAATGTATAGGAGGCTCCATCAGGAACACCAAATGCAGTAGATGAGGGTAGAGGACGTTCATGTGAACCTCTGTCTCATCTGGAAGACTGCTAGGTCCGTCAAGGGGGGGGGGGGGGGGGCATATAGGAACAAGTGTTACATCATGTGGTTGCAAGATAAAGTATTTGGGAAATAATGGTTTGGGTGGGAAATATGAGTGAACCAAGGTGTTGCCGAGGGAGCGGTCTATGCCGAAGGCAGAAAAGGGGTGGGGATGAAAAGATGTGATTGTTGGTGGTATCACGTTGGAAGTGACATAAATTTTAGAGAATGATGTGTTGGGAGTGGAGGTTGGTGGGGTGATAGATGAGGACCGTGGGCCAGACAGCATCTCTGGAGAACTTATAGATAGGTGATGTTGGAACTTTGTCGTTCCATCGGGGGGGAGGGGGGGGGGGTGTAGCAAGAGCTAAACTAATGGGACACTGAGGATATGCAGGTGAGGGATCCATCTATAACAGCAAGGGGAAACCATATTCACGGAAGATCAAGGGCATCTCGGATGTCCTACAATGGAAATTGTGGTAGACATTGAAATTTAGAGTAGGGGATAGACAGGGTGGGAGAAAGTGTAATCCAGATTACTGGGAGTCAGCAGGTTTGTAGTAGACATCAGTGCAGGGTGTAATCCTGATGCAGTCGGTGATGTAGCGGAGATAGAATTGGGCAATGGTGCCATTGTACATTGGAACAAGGACTGTTTGATGTAACCAACAAAAAGATAGGTACAGCTGGGGGCCATGCATGTGCCCATCACTACACCTTTAACTTGGAGAATGTAAGAGGAGTTAAAGAAGAAGTTGTTGAGGGTGAGGACAAGTTCCACCAAGTGGTTGGAGAGTGTTAGTAGTGGGAAATTGATTGTGAGCAGGGACAGGTGTTACATCTCTTGCAGTTGCAGGGGAAAGTACCTGAGGAGCGGCGTGGTTTGGGTAGGAAGGGAATATAATTGTCCCTTTTCCAGGAAGAATCAGAGGGCATTGAGACCTTCCTGGTGGAGATGGAAGTGTATAGGGACTGGGCATCGATGGTAAAGGTGAGGCAATAGGGGCCTGGAAATTGAAAGTTGACGAAATTAAGAGCGTGTGAGGTGTCTTGGATGTTGGTCAAAGGGGATTGGACAAGGGGGGTTAAGATGGAATCAAAGTATTTGGAGATGAGTTCAGTGGGACAGGAGCAGGCGGAAACAATGGTCTGCCAGGGTAGTTCTGTTTGTGGATTTTGTGAAGGAGAAGCAGGCAGTGAGGGGCTGGCAACAATAAGATTGGAGACTGCGGAAGGGAGATTTGCCTTGAGAAATTGAAATCGTAAACAGTCTGGTAGACGATGGTCTGGTGTTTGTCTGTGGGGTCATGGCCTAGTGTTTGGTATGAGGAGGTGTCCAAGAGCTGGTGCCTGGCCATTGGTATCCCCTTGTATATTCTGGCTTTGAACAACCTCACAAAATAGCAGCTTTGTCAAAAGTGAGTTCCATTTTATAATCCACGTTAATTCTGCCCAAACTTATTCTTAAATGCCCTGTTATGACTTCCTTCATAAAAGACCTAATAAAGTGAGCACTCTCAGTGAAGAACCACTTCACTAGTGTACAGACATACATTCATTGGCTTCGGGAAAGTGTAAATTATCCCTAGTGTGTAAGATAGTGCCAGTGTACGGGAATCGCCAGTGGGCCAAAGGGCCTCTTTCTATGAAGTATCTCTAAACTAAACTAAACCATCTTCCTTTTTCATACTGACCTTAATGAACCATGAACTGATATGTATAGCATGGTTCAGTTCAATTTACTACTGAGAACTGTCTTGGAAGCTTTTCATGGAAACATCTCCTTGGATTTCCAACTGCTAATCTTAATGGCTATAGGCTCACTCTCACTCTCTCTCTGTTCATGCCTGGGACATATTCTTCAAATACTTATCTACCACTGTTAATCTTATCCCAGGAGAATGCACCACACACCACGGGGAAGCAGAGCACAAGTGAGACGCTCTTCCACCATCAGCTGCTGACAAGGCATTCCACTACAGCTCTTATCCATGGTGAGCACAGTCATTCTGCACCAAATATAGGTGAGTGTGATACACTAAGAATCAACCAATGTATTCTTCCTGCAACCAGGATGACCAAACCAGAATCCTCTCAGAGTTGTTTCTCTAATCTCTGGCGAGCTGAATCTTCTTGCCTGAGCACTGCACTTTCAGTGATTTCTGAATAGCAAAGCATAGGGCGCAGTAAGTGCCCACAGTTGATGTCAGGACATTGGAATCATCCCAATAATCTTTTGGGCGAGCGAGCTGGTTCAGATAGGAGTTAGTCAGGAGCAAATCACGCTAGAATTTAGAAGATTGAGGGGGGATCTTATAGAAACTTACAAAATTCTTAAGGGGTTGGACAGGCTAGATGCAGGAAGATTATTCCCGATGTTGGGGAAGTCCAGAACTAGGGGTCACAGTTTAAGGATAAGAGGGAAGTCTTTTAGGACCGAGATGAGAAAATCATTTTTTACACAGAGAGTGGTGAATCTGTGGAATTCTCTGCCACAGAAGGTAGTTGAGGCCAGTTCATTGGCTATATTTAAGAGGGAGTTAGATGTGGCCCTTGTGGCTAAAGGGATCTGGGGGTATGGAGAGAAGGCAGGTACAGGATACTGAGTTGGATGATCAGCCATGATCATATTGAATGGCGGTGCAGGCTCGAAGGGCCGAATGGCCTACTCCTGCACCTATTTTCTATGTTTCTATGTTTCTAAATCATGTCTGGCATCGCACAGAATCACAATTGCCTATTATTTTTGCTGAATAGACTGTAAAACTGAACTGTTTCATGATGATACCACCTGGAGTCACGATGCTGTATGCACCATCTAATATTCCTCAAGAAGCAAACTCAATAGTGATTTTGCATTGTTGTCTTGAAACTAACTGTACCAAAGTAAATAAAATCCCAGCCCTCTTGATGAAGTACCAACGATGGTAGAAACAAGGAACTGCAGACGTTGATTTACAAATAAAAAAAGACACAAAATGCTGGAGTAACTCAGCCGGTCAGGCAGTTTCCCTGGAGAACATGGATAGGAGATGTTTCGGGTCAGGATCCCTCTTCAGACCCGCTGAGTTACTCCAGCACTTTGTGTCTTTTTTTTAAACTAATGATGATACATGGAAAAATGAGGGAACTTGGCAGTGCTGCAGGTTTGTGTCCACAATATGAAAGACAGCCAATGTCACGAAGGCTGTCCAAACAATTGTGCATTAGATCAGTGCCATGGCTGCATAACTGGTTTTATGTTTTAATGCCCTTATCTCAAATCTTTTGTGTTCTTCTGTTCAAATTCTCTCTCCCTAACGTCCATGAATTAAGCCATCAGTCAAATACCTAATTTCCAACCTGTGACATGATCATAGTCATAAAGCTATGCAGCACAGAAACAGGCCTTTTGGCCCAACTCTTTGCTGACCAAGTTACCCGATCGAACTAATCTTTTTTTCCTGTACCTGGCCATTTCCCTCTAAATCTTTCCTATCCATGTACATGTCCAAGTAGTTTTTAAATGTTACAATTGTATCTGCCCCTCCCTACCTTCCACATAATCTGTGAAACTGTTGCTCCTCAGATCCCATATAAATCTTTCCTTTCTTACCTTAATCCTTTTAGTTTTGTTTTGGATTCCCCTATCCTGCAAAAAAGACTGTGGGTTATCTATGCCCCTCATAATTTTAAATACCAGTATAAGGTCACCCTCCAGCTTCTGGCACTCCAGGGAAGAAAAGACCCAGCATTTCTTTAATAGCTCAAACTTTCCAGACACGGTAACGTTCACTTCAATCTTTTTGGTGTATTTTCTTGCTTAATGACTTCCTTTCTTTAGCAGGGCAAACAGATTTGCTCATTTGGCCGTGTATAGCTTGATATTTCTGTACTCATTACTCCAACCAATGAAGGGAAGCATGTTAAATACCTTCTCCACCACTTATTTACCTATGTCGCAACATTTGTGGAACTATGTACGTGCATTTTAGGTCACTGTGTAAGAAGGAACTGCAGATGCTGGTTTAAACCTTGGTCTGAAGAAGGGTCTCAACTCGAAACATCACCCATTCCTTCTCTCCAGAGATCTGTCTGTCCCGCTGAGTTGCTCCAGCATTTTGTGCCTATTCCAGGTCACTCTGTTCTACAATATGCCCCAGGGCCCTCCCATTTACTGTGCAAGTATCTTCCTACTTTGTCTTACTAAAATGCAACAACTTACACTTACCTGAATGACACTCCAAAGTCAAATTCATTATTCAGCAAATAAACTTCCAGGAAACTATCCAATATTACAATCTACTCACCACACTACAATGGAAGTTTATGTGTTTTGGCTGGGCACCAACAGATTAATAGCACTTACAATGACAGAACAAAGCTTCAGGTAAACATTAAAGTTGCTGGCCTAACCAACTGCAATCAATCAATGTTAGTATATTAAACTCCTTGTACTTGAGAAAAGCCAAGTGATTGGGTGTATTGCTGTTGGCTTAAATGATTGATAACTTAGTCAGCACTAAATAGAGAAAAGTAAATTGAGTGGCAAATTGTACTATTATAATGGTACTCAAAAAGGATCTGAAGTTCAAAAGCAGGGATTCTCAAGTATTAAAAGGTGCAGGTAAATAACATGCAAGCACTAAAGCTGGAAAGCTTTTCTCGATCAAATTAACAATGAGGTTCCTAATCATTCCTATTCCTTACACTTGAGGGAGCTGTGGCTTGTCTCCACAACTAGAGGCTATAGATCAAACACCATTTGACAGATCGTAAATTCAAAAGGTATCAGTATCTCTATGCTATCCTGGAAGCAGTTTGCATCCAAACCCATGCAAATGTGGCTTGTACCAGATAAATATCATACCAGATTATATCCCACTACTTATAGCCTTGAAACAAAGTACTTTAAGGCCACGTTCATCATTTCTGGGGACTTCAATAAGGCCAACCTCAAAGACATGCGACCAAAATATTATCAACACATCCCCTTTTTCACTATGGGCCCATACACCCTTGAGCACTACTCAACAACCATCAACGATACCCACCTTTCCATCTTCCGCCTGTATTTTAGCAAATATGACCATTTGGCTGTTCTCCCTACTTACACTCAGAAACCGAAGCAGCTGGATCCGGTACAGAAAGTGCTGGCCTAAGGAAACAGATGAGGCTGAAGAAGGGTCTCGACCCGAAACGTCACCAATTCCTTTTCTCCAAAGATGCTGCCTGTCCCGCTGAGTTGCTCCAGCATTTTGTGTCTACCTTCGATTTAAACCAACATTTGCAGTTCTGTCCTACACAGTTTGTGAGCTCTGACATGGCTGTTCTGAGTTGGTGGACTGAACCATATTAAAGGACTCAACCTAAATGGGTATAAGTGTGCAGAAGACTGCATGACAAAGAGGGAAATCTGAGTATTCCTGAACCTGAAACCATGGATGAACTGTGAGATCCACTCCCCCGTGAAGAGAGTCTGTGGCATTCAAATGGGATGATCCCACCCTGTACATAAAATCAAGGTAAGACCTTCACAGAGCCATCAGGTATGCCAAGAAACAATTCCGGACCAAGCTAGAGTCCCAGATTAACTACTCGAAAACCTGCCGATTGTGGCAAGATTATACTATAATGGGCAACAAAGCAAAGTTGGGCAGTATCACTGGTAACCACAGATCACTCCCCGACAAGTTTGATGTATTTTGTGCTTGTTTTGAACAGAAAGTCAGTGGAATGATTTACTCTGCCCTGACAAGTTCAGGTACATCTGTACCATTGTCACTGCCGCAGATGTCAGATTAGCCTTCCTGAGAGTGAACCCATGGAAAGAGATTGGCCCAGATGGAGCCCCTGGCCGTGTCTTTAGAACGTGTGCAGACCAGCTAACAGGAGTAATTGCATATGTTTTTAATCTCTTTCTAAGCCAATTTGTGTTTCTCACCTGCATTAAGCCCACTATCTTCCCAGCGCCAAAGAAAAGGTTTATGTGCCTTAATGGTTACATCCGGTTGCTCTGACATCCACTATCATGAAGTGCTTGGAACATATGTATAACAAGGACCTCTGTCGGACTCCCACTTATTGATCATATCTCTGCCTTCGACATCATAATTCCAACTAACGTCGTCTCCAAACACCTGGTCCGAGAGTTTGCAAGAGGATACTAGATTTCTTAATTACTGTCCACAATCAATAAGCATAGTTGACAAAACATCCTCCATGATATTTCTCAATAAAGACTGCATCCTCATCTTCTTTCTACAAACTCTGCCCGAACTCAATTTATATTTCAGTTGACATCACCTTGGTGGGCCGGATCCCGAACAATGATAAGATGGAGCACAGGAAGGTGATAGAAGCTTTGAAGCATGGTGTCAGGCCAACAACCCCCACCTTCAATCTCAGCCAAACAACGGAGCTGGTCATTAACCAGGAAATGGGGACTACAGGGTTCAATGGTGCTAAAGTGGAGATGGTCGAGAACTTCTCGTGCCTAGGTGTAAATATCACCAACAATTTGACCTGGTCCAACCACATGCGCTACAGCCATGAAAGCATACCATTGCCACCACATCGCGAGAAGATGAAGAAAATTTGGCACCTTAGAACTCATCATAACTTCATCATTACATAATTCCAGAGAATGACGATGAGATGAGAAAATGTCCATGTTCTGCTGACTTTAAGTGTTTCATAAAGGCAATGTGGTGAGATACATCCATGGGAGTGGTCAGGAAGGACAAAATAGATGTTTATTTATAGTAAGACAGATAGAAGCAGAAAATGCTGCAAATGCTCAGCAGGTTAGCACCTTTGCAGACAAAGAAACAGAATAAAGTATCAGAGCAATATCTTTCTTCAGAAGAGGAAAATGTAACATAAATTAAATTTTATACAAGTATATACAGTGCCCTCCATAATGTTTGGGACAAAGACCCGTCATATATTTATTTGCTTCTGTACTCCACAATTTGAGATTTTGAATACAAAATAATTACATGTGGTTCAAGTGCACATTGTCAGATTTTAATAAAGGCCATTTTTATACATTTTGGTTTCACCATGTAGAAATTACAGCAGTGTTTATACATAGTCCCCCCATTTCAGGGCACCATAATGTTTGAGACAAAGCAATGTCATGTAAATGAAAGCAGTCATGTTTAGTATTTTGTTGCATATGCTTTGCATGCAATGACTGCTTGAAGTCTGCGATTCATGAACATCACCAGTTGCTGGGTGTCTTCTCTGGTGATGCTCTGCCAGGCCTGTATTGCAAACATCTTTAGCTTAAGTTTGTTTTGAGGGCTAGTACCCTTCAGTTTTCTCTTTAGTATATGAAAGGCATGCTCAATTGGGTTCAGATCGGGTGATTGAATTGGCCACTCGAGAATTGTCATTTTTTTAACTTTGAAAAACTCCTTTGATGCTTAAGCAGTATGTTTAGGATTATTATCTTGCTGTAGAATGGACCGCCTGCCAATGAGTTTTGAATAATTTGTTTGAACTTGAGCAGATATGAGTATATACACTTCAGAATTCATTTTGCTACTACCATCTGCAGTTGTACCATCAATGATGATAAGTGAGCCAGTACCTTCAGCAGCCATACATGCCCAGACCTTAACACCCCCATACTGTGTTTCACAGATGAGGTGGTATAGATATGTGAAGAGAAAGAGATGAGTTAAAACAAATGTAGGTCCCTTGGTCAGAAACAGGTGAATTGATCATGGGGAACAAGGACATAGAGGACCAATTGAATATCTACGTTGGTTCCGTCTTCACTAAGGAAGACATAAATAATCTGCCGGAAGTAGCAGGGGACCGCGGGTCAAAGGAGATGGAGGAACTGAGTGAAATCCAGGTTAACCGGGAAGTGGTGTTAGGTAAAATGAATGGATTAAAGGCCGATAAATCCCCAGGGCCAGATAGGCTGCATCCCAGAGTACTTAAGGAAGTAGCCCCAGAAATAGTGGATGCATTAGTGATAATTTTTCAAAACTCTTTAGATTCTGGAGTAGTTCCTGAGGATTGGAGGGTAGCTAATGTAACCCCACTTTAAAAAAAAGGGAGGGAGAGAGAAAACAGGGAATTACAGACCAGTTAGTCTAACATCAGTAGTGGGGAAACTGCTAGAGTCAGTTATTAAAGATGGGATAGCAGCACATTTGGAAAGTGGTGAAATCATTGGACAAAGTCAGCATGGATTTACGAAAGGTAAATCATGTTTGACGAATCTTATAGAATTTTTCGAGGATGTAACTAGTAGAGTGGATAGGGGAGAACCAGTGGATGTGTTATATCTGGACTTTCAGAAGGCTTTCGACAAGGTCCCACATAAGAGATTAGTATATAAACTTAAAGCACACAGTATTGGGGGTTCAGTATTGATGTGGATAGAAAACTGGCTGGCAAACAGGAAGCAAAGAGTAGGAGTAAACGGGTCCTTTTCAGAATGGCAGGCAGTGACTAGTGGGGTACCGCAAGGCTCAGTGCTGGGACCCCAGCTATTTACAATATATATTAATGATTTGGACGAGGGAATTGAATGCAACATCTCCAAGTTTGCGGATGACACTAAGCTGGGGGGCAGTGTTAGCTGTGAGGAGGATGCTAGGAAGCTGCAAGGTGACTTGGATAGGCTGGGTGAGTGGGCAAATGCATGGCAGATGCAGTATAATGTGGATAAATGTGAGGTTATCCACTTTGGTGGCAAAAACAGGAAAGCAGACTATTATCTAAATGGTGGCCGATTAGGAAAAGGGGAGATGCAACGAGACCTGGGTGTCATGGTACACCAGTCATTGAAAGTAGGCATGCAGGTGCAGCAGGCAGTGAAGAAAGTGAATGGTATGTTAGCATTCATAGCAAAAGGATTTGAGTAGGGAGGTTCGACTGCAGTTGTACAGGGTGTTGGTGAGACCACACCTCGAGTATTGCGTACAGTTTTGGTCTCCAAATCTGAGGAAGGACATTATTGCCATAGAGGGAGTGCAGAGAAGGTTCACCAGACTGATTCCTGGGATGTAAGGACTTTCATATGAAGAAAGACTGGATAGACTCGGCATGTACTCGCTAGAATTTAGGAAATTGAGGGGGGATCTTATAGAAACGTACAAAATTCTTAAGAGGTTGGACAGGCAAGATGCAGGAAGATTGTTCCCGATGTTGGGGAAGTCCAGGACAAGGGGTCACAGCTTAAGGATAGAGGGCAAATCCTTTAGGACCAAGATGAGAAAAACATTTTTCACACAGAGAGTGGTGAATCTCTGGAACTCTCT
The DNA here is from genome assembly GCF_010909765.2 of Amblyraja radiata. Taxonomy (NCBI): domain Eukaryota; kingdom Metazoa; phylum Chordata; class Chondrichthyes; order Rajiformes; family Rajidae; genus Amblyraja; species Amblyraja radiata. The sequence goes on along the minus strand of NC_045959.1, from coordinate 28,285,899 downwards.
GCCACAGAAGGTAGTTGAGGCCAGTTCATTGGCTATATTTAAGTGGGAGTTAGATGTGGCCCTTGTGGCTAAAGGGATCAGGGGGTATGGAGAGAAGGCAGGTACGGGATACTGAGTTGGATGATCAGCCATGATCATAATAAATGGCGGTGCAGGCTCGAAGGGCCGAATGACCTACTCCTGCACCTATTTTCTATGTTTCTATGTATGCTTTGGATCTTGGGCAGTACCTTCTCTCCTCTATACTTTGCTCTTGCTATCACTCTGATATAAGTTAATCTTCATCTCGTCTGTCCACAAGACCTTTTTCCAGAACTGTGGTTGCTCTTTTAAGTACTTCTTGGCAAACTGTAACCCGGCCATCATATTTTTGGAGCTAACCAGTGGTTTGCATCTTGCAGTGTAGCCTCTGTATTTCTGTTCATGAAATCATCTGCGGACAGTGGTCATTGACAAATCCACACCAGACTCCTGAACAGTGTTTCTGATCTGTCGGACATGTGTTTGGGGAATTCTTCTGTTGTAGCGGCACCTAGTAGTGGCCTGGGGAAGCACAAACCCTCGCAATTGGCTGACGAGGACACGTGATCGCGGGAGTGCTTTCGGGAGTGAGACCAAGCGTAGACCAAGCCTATTGCGGAGGTGTTGGGTGAAGCGATCGCCAAGCCTACGCTTGGTCTCACCGATGTAGAGGAGCTGACACCTAGAGCTCTACATTGGTGAGACCAAGCGTAGGCTTGGCGATCGCTTTGCCCAACACCTCCGCTCAGTTCGCAATAACCAACCTGATATCTCGGTGGCTCAGCACTTCAACTCCCCCTCCCATTCCGAATCCGACCTTTCTGTCCTGGGCCTCCTCCATGGTCAGAGTGAGGACCACTGTAAATTGGAGGAGCAGCACCTCATATTTTGCTTGGGCAGTTTCACCCCAGTGGTATGAAAATTGACTTCTCTAATTTCAGGAAGTCCCTGCTTTCTCCCTCCCCTTCCCAGCTCTTCCTCAGCCCACTGTCTCCTCCCTTTCTTCTTCCGCCCCCCCCCCCCCCCCTCACATCAGTCTGAAGAAGGGTCTCGACCCGAAATGTTGCCTATTTCCTTCACTCCATAGATGCTGCCTCACCCGCTGAGTTTCTCCAGCATTGTTGTCTACCTTCCATTTTCCAGCATCTGCAGTTTCATCTTAAACAAAAAACATTTATTACTGATTCCTGAAGACACAGGACACTGTAGATGCTGGAATCTTCAGCAAAAATTTAGAGAATTTACGTTTCAAATCCAGACCAAATATGTTGTCTGTCCATTTTCCTCGATAATAGACCTGCTGAGTCCCACCGGTACTTTTAGTTCAGCACTGAATCCTTCCGGGTTCAATATCACTCATGACCACAAGGGGGGGATAAATAACAACCATTTGATCATACCATAGAATCATAGAATCATAGAAAGTAGGTGCGAGAGTAGACCACCAGGTCCGTCGAGCCCGCACCGCCATTCACTCATGGCTGAACACTAAACAGACACACTTACCCACAAACAGTAGACACAAGACACAGAACACAAGACACTACCCTCCCCTTTATACCGCTATCACCCCTCTCCACCCCAAGAACCGCGTGATCTCCTGGGGGAGGCAAAAAACCGGATAAAAACCCAGGTCCAATTCGGGAAAAAAATCCGGGAAATTCCTCTCCGACCCCAATCCAGGCGATCGACACTTGTCCAGGAGATCACTCAGGACTACTATACTAACCATACCTAGGTCCATATCCCTGCCCTCTCCCCGTAGCCCCTTATCCCCTTGGCAGCTAAAAAACCATCTATTTTTGACTTAAATATATTTAACGTTTCTGCTTCCACTGCTCCCTGGGGCAGTGAATTCCACAAACTAACCACCCTCTGGGTGAAGAAGTTCTTCCTCATCTCAGTTTTAAAAGAGCCCCCCCTCACTCTGCAACTATGTCCCCTAGTTCTAGCCTCCCCGATCATTGGGAACATCCTCGGTGCATCCACCCGATCAAGGCCCCTCACGATCTTATACGTTTCAATGAGATCGCCTCTCATTCTCCTAAACTCCAAAGAGTAGAGTCCCAGCTTACTTAACCTTTCCTCATATGTCAATCCCCTCATTGCAGGAATTAATCTTGTAAACCTTCGCTGCACTGCCTCCAGGGCTAGTACATCCTTTCTTAAGTATGGACCCCAGAACTGTACACAGTATTCCCTAGCCTCCCTTAGCTCACTGTACCCTTACTAAATCACTGTACCTTTAACCAAAAAGCAGAAATGCTAACCTGAGGTTGCACCCAATCAGCTGCTTCCTCTAGTCTGCTCCCACCAATCAGCGGCTTCCCCAGAAACCCTCCCTATGGAGTGTGGAACGTTACGGGATTTGGTAAGCCCTGACCCTCCACCGCTGTCTCCAACGGTCCTGGGTCTCCGCGAGAACAAGCCCCGTGCCCGATTCAAGCCCCCACCGCTCTGACCCTCCACCGCTGTCTCCAACGGTCCTGGGTCTCCGCGAGAACAAGCCCCGTGCCCGACTCAAGCCCCCACCGCTCTGACCCTCCACCGCTGTCTCCAACGGTCCTGGGTCTCCGCGAGAACAAGCCCCGTGCCCGACTCAAGCCCCCACCGCTCTGACCCTCCACCGCTGTCTCCAACGGTCCTGGGTCTCTGTGAGAACAAGCCCCGTGCCCGATTCAAGCCCCCACCGCTCTGACCCTCCACCGCTGTCTCCAACGGTCCTGGGTCTCTGTGAGAACAAGCCCCATGCCCGATTCAAGCCCCCACCGCTCTGACCCTCCACCGCTGTCTCCAACGGTCCTGGGTCTCTGTGAGAACAAGCCCCGTGCCCGATTCAAGCCCTCACCGCTCTGACCCTCCACCGCTGTCTCCAACGGTCCTGGGTCTCCGCGAGAACAAGCCCCGTGCCCGACTCAAGCCCCCACCGCTCTGACCCTCCACCGCTGTCTCCAACGGTCCTGGGTCTCCGCGAGAACAAGCCCCGTGCCCGATTCAAGCCCCCACCGCTCTGACCCTCCACCGCTGTCTCCAACGGTCCTGGGTCTCCGCGAGAACAAGCCCCGTGCCCGACTCAAGCCCCCACCGCTCTGACCCTCCACCGCTGTCTCCAACGGTCCTGGGTCTCCGCGAGAACAAGCCCCGTGCCCGACTCAAGCCCCCACCGCTCTGACCCTCCACCGCTGTCTCCAACGGTCCTGGGTCTCCGCGAGAACAAGCCCCGTGCCCGACTCAAGCCCCCACCGCTCTGACCCTCCACCGCTGTCTCCAACGGTCCTGGGTCTCCGCGAGAACAAGCCCCGTGCCCGATTCAAGCCCCCACCGCTCTGACCCTCCACCGCTGTCTCCAACGGTCCTGGGTCTCCGCGAGAACAAGCCCCGTGCCCGACTCAAGCCCCCACCGCTCTGACCCTCCACCGCTGTCTCCAACGGTCCTGGGTCTCCGCGAGAACAAGCCCCGTGCCCGATTCAAGCCCCCACCGCTCTGACCCTCCACCGCTGTCTCCAACGGTCCTGGGTCTCCGCGAGAACAAGCCCCGTGCCCGACTCAAGCCCCCACCGCTCTGACCCTCCACCGCTGTCTCCAACGGTCCTGGGTCTCTGTGAGAACAAGCCCCGTGCCCGATTCAAGCCCCCACCGCTCTGACCCTCCACCGCTGTCTCCAACGGTCCTGGGTCTCTGTGAGAACAAGCCCCGTGCCCGATTCAAGCCCTCACCGCTCTGACCCTCCACCGCTGTCTCCAACGGTCCTGGGTCTCCGCGAGAACAAGCCCCGTGCCCGACTCAAGCCCCCACCGCTCTGACCCTCCACCGCTGTCTCCAACGGTCCTGGGTCTCCGCGAGAACAAGCCCCGTGCCCGACTCAAGCCCCCACCGCTCTGACCCTCCACCGCTGTCTCCAACGGTCCTGGGTCTCCGCGAGAACAAGCCCCGTGCCCGACTCAAGCCCCCACCGCTCTGACCCTCCACCGCTGTCTCCAACGGTCCTGGGTCTCCGCGAGAACAAGCCCCGTGCCCGATTCAAGCCCCCACCGCTCTGACCCTCCACCGCTGTCTCCAACGGTCCTGGGTCTCCGCGAGAACAAGCCCCGTGCCCGACTCAAGCCCCCACCGCTCTGACCCTCCACCGCTGTCTCCAACGGTCCTGGGTCTCCGCGAGAACAAGCCCCGTGCCCGTACCATCTACACCAACTGAAGCTCACAGGTATATACAATACAATACAATACAATACAATACGGTTTATTTGTCACATTGCACATAAAGTGCAAGTGAAATGAATATGTCAGCAGCGGTACAATGATAAAGAACACACACAAAAACACAATAAAAATTTAACATAAACATCCACCACAACATTCATCACTGTGGTGGAAGGCACACAATTTGGCCAGCCCTCCTCCATTTTCCCCCGTGGTTGGGACCTCAACCCTCCGCAGCCGTTGCTGCGGGCGTCCAGATGGTAAAAGGACAAGGTACAAGTCCAGGTAAGTCCAGGATCGGCTCTTCCCCACCGGAGACCGCGGCTTTAAGTTGGTGTAGGCCGCAGGCCGGCGGTCGAGATTTAAAGTTTAAAGTTCTCGCCGCGCCGCAGCCAGAAGCACCGCAGACCGCAGGGCTGGCGGTCGAAGCTCCCCTCCAGGGGTGATGGTAAGTCGCCACCGCGCCCGCGGTAGAAGTTGGCCGTGGGCCGGCAGTGATGCCTTCTTCTTCCCCCGGGTCCCCCACGAGGGATATCACAGCAAAGGTCTGCCCAAAAGCCTCATATTAAACCAGGTTTCTTGTGATAAAAATAAAGATAACTGAAGCTACATGCTAAACTAGTTCAGAACTTGGCACAATTTTGAAAATTTTCCTCATCACACTAATTCTGAAAGCATTTTGTAATAAAGCGACGGGGTTTTTCTGAATGTTTAAGAAAGAACTGCAGATGCTGGACAAATTGAAGGTAGAGAAAAATGCTGGAGAAACTCAGCGTGTAAAGCAGCATCGATGGAGCGAAGGAATAGGCGATGTTTCGGGTAGAGACCCTTCTGCAGATGGATGTGGGGGTGGGGGGGGGGGGGGGGGGTGGGGGACGTGAAGAAGAAAGGAAGAAGCGGAGACAGTGGGCTGTGGGAGAGCTGGGAAGGGGAGGGGAAGGAGGGAGAAAGCAAGGACAACCTGAAATTGGAGAAGTCAATGTTCATACCACTGGGGTGTAAACTACCCAAGCGAAATATGAGCTGCAGCTCCTCTAATTTGCGGTGGGACTCACTCTGGCCATGGAGGAGGCCCAGGACGGTAAGGTTGGATATGGAAAGGGGAGTTGAAGTGCTAAGCCACCGGGAGATCGGGTCTCACCGATGTAGAGCAGTTGACACCTAGAATAGCAGATGCAATAGATGAGGTTGGAGGAGGTGCAGGTGAACCTCTGCCTCACCTGGAAAGACTGCTTGGGTCTTTGGATGGAGTCGAGGTGGGAGGTAAAACGTCGAGTGTAGCATTTCCTGCAGTTGCAAGGGAAAGTACCAGGGGAGAGGGTGGTTTGGATGGGAAGGGACAATTTGACCAGGGGGTTATGGAGGGAGCGGTCGTTGTGGAATGCATACACTTCCAAAGTTGGTTTAAAATACAAAACAATTGTGAAGTGTGTCTATCTGTCAAGTCATTCTGTAAACAAGCTTTCAGAGCATCCACCTCCACAGATATTGCCTGACCTGCTGACCAGAATATTGTTTCAATTACAGATTTCTGGCATGTACATGCAGTATCCCAGCTTTTTAAACATTTCAGAGCAGCTCCATTATCATTCATTTACATATTGATAAGCCATTTATATCATAGGAAAGGTTAGTATTTATTATCCATCCCCAATTAGCCCTGGTCAGTGGAGGCAGTTAGGATTCAACTACCTTGTGTAGGTGACCTGATCAGATCAGGGTAACAAATGTCCTCCTCGGGAAAACATGACTGAATCAGACAGATTTCACTGATAACATAGAGAGGATGGGGTCTCCATTGCTAATTCTAGTCTTTCAATAAATCTATATATATAATAAATATATAATATAATATAAATGTAAAATAATAAATATATTACAATAAATATATTTATATATTTAATGACAGTATATGAATTTATGTTACCCAGCTTTAATGGTAAGATTGTACCCCACATCTCTGGAGCAATATAGCTTCCAATTGCTGGTCTTGTAACCCAACCAGTTATTTTGCTACCATATTCCATGATCTCGGTAAATACATACAGCATTGAAGAGGCCATCAGACAACAGTTATGTCTTGCCTATACAAACTACTGCAGCCAGTTAGTTCAGCTGTACAAATCTGTTTGCGGCAATGAAGCTCAAGGTTATGTTATTCCATGGGGTATTATTTGCCAATGTTACGGCATCAGCACAAAAATCCAGAAAGACAAAACAACATAGGAAATGGATAGTTGGAAAACCCAATATTGGAACAAATTTCATCCATTTGTTTGATGACTGACAAGCTGCAAAAATATTTCAATTTTTCTTTTCAATTATTGACCAATCAATAAAATCAGTGTGGCTAGGGGCTTGAAAAGTGCAGTTCTATTCCATGCCAGGCACCTAATTGCAGTAATGGTCTGCAAACTAAGGGAATCATTAATGATGCCCAAAATCAACAGTAGAGTTTTTTAATGGCAAGCAAAAAAGGATTCTATAAATATTGGCATATAACTGTAGTGTGGAAAGGGTGCCAATTATTTGGTATGATTTATTGACTGAGACAGGATTTCCAAATCAAAGATATAAAACAAAAATGAACGGGGGGGTTGCGGAAGTGGGCTTCTATACTCATGAATTTTAGTCCAGCAAAACTGGGTAAATGCATTCAGTCATGAGGTTAATGGACAGCTGCTTTCCAACTGCTCATTTCAAGATTCAAGGCAGAACTCAGCAGCATCCAGTATGTTTCAGAATATAAGACATCAAACGTGCCAAGAGACTCGGCAATACTGTGCAAATGATTTTCTTCAAGGACAAAGGAAGTGGTGTGTGACAGTCATCCTGTTTGAGACCCAGAACAGAACAGAACCCAAAACACACTTCTGCCTTGCTGCTGCCCAAAGGTGTTATCATCACCCTTTAGAAGATGCAAAATGAGCTTTACAAATCTCATTTCTCATGATAGTTAAACTGAATGGTAAAATAACAACTAATGCACAAGAAAAATAAGAGATTATTTGGAGACATTGATATTACGTAGTTTTGTATATAATGGAGCAAACCTACCAAAATAAATTGAAGAATGTGTTGTATTTTGAGCTCATTTTGCATCTTTGCATCCTTACCAACTGTATCACAGTATGGTATGGCAACTGCTCTGTCTCCGACCGGAAGGCATTGCAGAGGGTGGTGAAAATTGCCCAACGCATCACCGGTTCCTCGCTCCCCTCCATTGAGTCTGTCCAAAGCAAGTGTTGTCTGCGGAGGGCGCTCAGCATCGCCAAGGACTGCTCTCACCCCACCCATGGACTGTTTACCCTCCTACCATCCGGGAGGCGCTACAGGTCTCTCCGTTGCCGGACCAGCAGGTCCAGGAACAGCTTCTTCCCGGCGGCTGTCACTCTACTCAACAACGTACCTCGGTGACTGCCAATCACCCCCCCCCCCGGACACTCCTCCCACAGGAAAAACACTATGTCTGTATATATGCTAATGTAAATATGTATTCAAATCATATGCTATGTCGCTCTTCCAGGGAGATGCTAAATGCATTTCGTTGTCTCTGTACTGTACACGGTCAATGACAATTAAAGTTGAATCTGAATCTGAATCTGAATCTGAATCTGAATCTGAATCTGAATCTTCTAAAGGGTGATGATAACACCTTTGGGCAGCAGCAAGGCAGGAGTGTGTTTTGGGTTCTGTTCTGTTCTGGGTCTCAAACAGGATGACTGTCACACACCACTTCCTTTGTCCTTGAAGAAAATCATTTGCACAGTATTGCCGAGTCTCTTGGCACGTTTGATGTCTTATATTCTGAAACATACTGGCTTGTACAACTGGAGCAATGAAATATGAATTTCATATCTGGTACATCAGACATTGATTCTTGAACCTTAGGTGTTTTGAATGTTCGTTAAAGATGGTGAAGTAATTTTAAATGTGGGCATTGATATAAATGAGGCAGCCCATTGCAAGATCCCACAAACAAAATGACAAGATAATGCTTCAGTGGGGTTACCATATAACCATATAACAATTACAGCACGGAAACAGGCCATCTTGACCCTTCTATTCTGTGCCGAACACGTATTCTCCCCTAGTCCCATATACCTGCGCTCAGACCATAACCCTCCATTCCTTTCCCGTCCATATAACTATCCAATTTATTTTTAAATGATAAAAACGAACCTGCCTCCACCACCTTCGCTGGAAGCTCATTCCACACAGCCACCACTCTCTGAGTAAAGAAGTTCCCCCTCATGTTACCCCTAAACGTCTGTCCCTTAATTCTCAAGTCATGTCCCCTTGTTTGAATCTTCCCTACTCTCAGTGGGAAAAGCTTATCCACGTCAACTCTGTCTATCCCTCTCATCATTTTAAAGACCTCTTTAAAGTCCCCCCTTAACCTTCTGCGCTCCAAAGAATAAAGCCCTAACTTGTTCAACCTTTCTCTGTAACTTAGTTGCTGAAACCCAGGCAACATTCTAGTAATTCTCCTCTGTACTCTCTCTATTTTGTTGACATCCTTCCTATAATTAGGCGACCAAAATTGTACACCATACTCCAGAATTGGCCTCACCAATGCCTTGTACAATTTTAACATTACATCCCAACTTCTATACTCAATGCTCTGATTTATAAAGGCCAGCACACCAAAAGCTTTCTTTACCACCCTATCTACATGAGATTCCACTTTCAGAGAACTGTGCACAGTTATTCCCAGATCCCTCTGTTCACCTGCATTCTTCAATTCCCTACCATTCACCATGTACGTCCTATTTTGATTTGTCCTGCCAAGATGTAGCACCTCACACTTATCAGCATTAAACTCCATCTGCCATCTTTCAGTCCACTCTTCCAACTGGCATAAATCTCTATGTAGACTTTGAAAATCTACTTCATTATCCACAACCCCACCTATCTTAGTAACATCTGCATACTTACTAATCCAATTTACCACACCATCATCCAGATCATTGATGTACATGACAAACAACAGTGGACCCAACACAGATCCCCGTGGCACCCCACTAGTCACTGGCCTCCAACCTGACAAACAACCATCCACCATTACTCTCTGGCATCTCCCATTCAGCCACTGTTGAATCCATCTTGATACTCCACCATTAATACCCAACCATTGAACCATTGGAATAACTGTGCTACGTTAACAGGAAAAAACTCCCTGCTCACAAAATATGTGATTGCCGCATCTATATCCAGGGGGAAGGCACTCAAGGGTTTTGACATTCCATCTGAGATAGTCCAGTATTCTTGGAAGGATGGTGCTGAGGGAGCATCCCACTATGGGGTGGGTTGTATGAGGGAAATGTGCGCTATGTGTGGGGCAGTATTGAGGTATAGCTGCATTGTTGCAGGGCATTACTGAGGGAATACTGTGCAGAGGCTGAATGGATGGCAGACGTAGCACTAAAGTGCCGATGGCAGACATAAATAAAGTGAAGGTTTTCAGGTCCCGCATGCTTTTGTCACCTCAGCTCGATGCATAACAAGATCCAACAGACTCTCCTCAGGACAAGTCAGGTTCCCCTTGTCCCATGCTCTCTTCCATAATGCACCACTCCCTCAGCACCACTCCCTCATCAGTTCTGGTTGCCCTGCTATATGAAGGATGTCATCAATCTGGAAACAGTACAAAAAAGATTTATGATGCTGATCTGCGACATAGAGGTTTATGAGGGGCATTGATAAGATTAACAGCCAGTCTTCCCCAGAGCTGGAGACACTAAAACAAAAAGGCATATAGTGCCCTACATACTGTTTAGGACAAAGACCCATCATTTATTTATTTGCCTCTGTATTCCACAATTTGAGATTTGTAATTTAAAAAAATCACATTTGGCTAAAAGTGCACATTGTCAGATTTTATTAAAGGGCATTTCTATACATTTTGGTTTCATCATGTAGAAATTACAGCTGTGTTTATACATAGTCCCCCTATTTCAGAGCACCATAATGTTTGGGACACATGGCTTCACAGGTGTTTGTAATTGCTCAGGTGTGTTTAAATGCCTCCTCACTGCTGGTATAAGAGAGCTCTCAGCAGTTAATCTTTCCATCACCTTTGGAAACCTTTATTGCTGTTTATCAACATGAGGACCAAAGTTGTGCCAATGAAAGTCAAAGAAGCCATTGTGAGACTGAGAAACAAGAATAAAACTGTTAGAGACATCAACCAAACCTTTGGCTTACCAAAAATCAACTGTTTGGACCATCATTAAGAAGAGAGCACTGGTGAGCTTAGAAATTGCAAAGGGACTGGCACGCCAAGGAAGACCTCCACAGCTGATGATGGAAGAATTCTCTCTATAATAAAGAAAAACCACCAAACACCTGTCCGACAGATCAGAAACACTATTCAGGAGTCTGGTGTGGATTTGTCAATGCCCACTGTCTACAGAAGACTTCATGAACAGAAACACAGAGGCTGCACTGCAAGATACAAACCACTGGTTAGCTGCAAAAATAGGATGGCCAGGTTACAGTTTGCTAAGAAGTACTTAAAAGAGCAACCACAGTTCTGTAAAAAGGTCTTGTGGACAGATGAGACGAAGATCAACTTATATCAGAGTGATGGCAAGAGCAAAATATGGAGGAGAGAAGGAACTGCCCAAGATCCAAAGCATACCACCTCATCGGTGAAACACGGTGGTGAGGGTGTTATGGCCTCGGCCTGTATGGCTGCTGAAGGTACTGGCTCACTTATCTTCATTGATGATACAACTGTTGATGGTGGTAATATAATTAATTCTGAAGTGTATAGGCACATCCTATCTGCTCGTGGTCAAACAAATACCATGTATAAACACAGCTGTAATTTCTACATGGTCAAACCAAAATGTATAAAAATGTTTATTAAAATCTGACAATGTGCATTTTAACTACATGTGTTTTTTTTCTATTACAATTCTCAAATTGTGGAGTAGAGGCAAATAAATAAATGATAGATTTTTGTCCCAAACATTATGGAGGGCACTGTAGGTGTAAGGTGAGAGGGGAAAGATTTAAAAGGGATCTTAGGGGCAACTTGTATGCAGATGGTAGTGGGTATGTGGAAATAGCTGCTTGAGGGTGTGGTTGAGGCAGGTAACATTAACAAATACTTGGATAAATAGGAAATGTTTGAGGAGGCAGAGGAAACTGCAGATAGTAGAATCTTGTTACAAATTACTGGAGGGTCACAGCAGGCCAGGCAGCAGCTGGGGAGGGAATGGACAGGCGACCTTTTGAGTCGTGACTCTTCTTCACACTGATCAGTGGTCTGTTTCTCAAAGGCTCGAGGCTTGCTCGGTTAGGCCATTTGGTCGGCGTGGTCGAAATGGGCCTGTTTTCGTGGTGTTTGTCTGAGTCGGTGCTTGTGAGAGTGTGACACTGAGCCCCTGTCCCACTAATGCCCCTGTCCCACTTAGGAAACCTGAACGGAAACCTCTGGAGACTTTGCGCCCCACCCAAGGTTTCCGTGCGGTTCCCGGAGGTTGTCAGAGGTTGCAGCTGGTTGCCGGAGGTTGCAGATAGTGGAAGCAGGTAGGGAGACTGACAAAAACCTCCGGGAACCACACAGAAACCTTGGGTGGGGCGCAAAGTCTCCAGAGGTTTCCGTTCAGGTTTCCTAAGTGGGACAGGGGCAGTCTGTCTGTCACCAACAACATCGACATCCTCCTCCTTGCGCAGACAGAGTAGCTGCATTCTGCCTTGGGCGGGAGGGCGGGCTGGAGCAAAGATACTAGAGGAGCAAGAAAGACCACTCCTGTGAAATCCAATGGATTGACGTGTAGTACGCATCAGAACGCAACGGAACGTCACCTGCCATTTTAGGAATAAGACCCCAATCTTTGTTCTGCCTCTCGCAGTTTAATCCACGGCAGTCTATTGGATTTTGTAGTTTATTTTGTTCTCTTAGCCTTCATTGTTAGACTATTATTATCTTTGTTTATAATAAATAAGGTGTTCCTTTTAAAAAAAAAAAAAAATTAAAAAGGGAAACTGCGTATAAAATGAGCAACAATGCTCAATGAAAGGTCTCTGGACCATATTCTATGACCTTTTGTTTAATCAGTGTTGTGGGGGGACGGTATGTGTGTGTGTTTCTGTGTGTGAGTGGCAAGATAGAGATAATAGATTTCAATAGCTTCCTCTATAACCTTTGGGCTGGAGCTCCTCTGGGATCTTTGGCTGCAAGGGCCAGATTCGCCTACAATACCCAGAGCGCTTTGCAGCGGACGACATCGCGTGCGCGTGTCCTGGCCGCCGAGTTCTCGTGGCGCGGTGGGTTTCTCGTGAGAGTTGGCGCTAGGCGGTGATGTAGAGCACAATGTCGGGCTGTGACAGGTCTTCGGCCGCCAGCATGGGTGAGTTGTACCGGCGGCAGACAGGCAGGCAGCGTCCTGCCGCGCACCGAGCCCACCCGCTCCCTCGCTACGGCTTCGCTTCAGGGTCCGACGAAGGCGGGTCTCAACCCGGCGGTCGCAGGGCCGGTTAACAGCGCCTCTGGGAGGGGCCGGGCCCGTTGCCGATCGGCGCGCCCTCGGGCCTGGGAGTCTCCTGTTGCTCCTCACGGCGCTGGTCGCCGGGCCCCGCATGGGTGGGTGGGGGAGGAGAGCCGGCCGGCCGGGGCAGAGCAGGGGGCAAGGTCCCGGAGCAGCGAGCGGGGATGTGGGGCCCACACAGTGGCCCCCGCCGCCCATCCTTTGCGCGCCATGTCTCCGGCAGCAGGAAGGGACTATTCTGTACTCTGTGCCTCACACCAGCCTAACGAGTCTGGCTCCGGGAAGACATTCCTCCCTCCCAGTTCAACGTGGAAGCGATCTCATGAAAAACACACATTTTAAACTGGATTCCTAATTTGTCACGGGTTTTCTAAGCTGTTGGAGTGTGGACTCGGATAGTAATGTATCTTTCTGGTAAAGTCCGGGTTGCGGTTAGCTTAGTATCTTTAACCATTTACATTTCTATGAATGATTTAGTTGATTGTGAGTTACATATCTTTTTATCTGGTAATTCAGACATGAACGAACACTGGAATGCTTGATAATTTCGTTGTAATTAACACCAGAATAAATGTAATATTTTATTATGTTTAATAAATTGGCAGAAATTTGGTAGGAATGCAGTTGACATTTTAATTCATGACTTCCCAAATAGGAGGCCATTTGACTCTTTGAAGGGCTCTCCAATTAATTCCCTGAAACTTTCCTGTTATCTGATATTTTTTGCTCCTCAAAATTTTTTTTTTTTTTTGTAAAGTCCCCGTTGAATGCCCTTTCATTGACTGTTAAACATGTTCATCATTTTTTAAAACTTTTCTTTGGGTATTCCTAATGATCTTATTTGCTCTTTTTGATGATAATGTTTTCTACCATTTCTCAAGCTCTTTTAGCTTTGAATGCCCCTAATTTTGCCCATGGGTTTTTGGTCTAATGTTGCAGACATACTGAGGAGAAGTAAGAGGGAGTAGTCCACTTGGACTGTTGCGCCTGCACTGCCATGTCATGATTTATTTGCTCATCAGATTGTAATCGTGATTTTGCATCCATGTCTACCCACTGTAACATTGTAACGCCTTATCATGGATGTGTCTACTTCTGACATACAAAATATTATAGGTTCTGACTCTACCTTTTGAGTAAGATAGTTGCAAAGATGCATAACCTTGTAAATGTTTACCAGATCTTTTCTTATGCACTTAAGCTATCTCTATTTCTTATCACCTTTTATCCATCGCTCCATGTAAATGTTGTCCTCTATCCCAGATATATATATTTGCAATTCCTCTGCAACTTCAAAGCCTTGACATCCTTGTTGAAATGTCATCATAAACTAGAAGGAAAATTGAAGCTGAGACTCAATCTTTGGTTTAAAAAGATTGTCGAGCCTCTTTTGGCGCATCTGCCAGCTCATAAGCTTATTTAATTCTAATCATTTTGTTGTCATCAAAGGCTTCGTGTGGGAGTTGCTCAACACATGATAGCTAATATCCAATAAATATAATCTATCTTTTGAATTATTTTAAAATAATGCCTGGATCTAATTCAAACAGTTTAATCCATACTTAATCTATAAATATCTGTAAACGTTGTTCCATATCTCCTCAAGCAATGTTATATGCAAATATGATGGAGAGTTGTTGAGTTGTCGCACCTCAGCCAAGCATTTCAGACATGGCAAGCAACAGTACTTCCTTTAGTTAACTTATCGATAAAAGGAATCTTTAGACATTCTGCTGCAGTTACTGGTTTATTTCAGGCGGCTGGAGGTTAATGTACATTTTCAAACCCCATCTTTTGCTGAAGGCGATACAGATCATAATCATACTTTATTAGCCAAGTATGTTTTGCAGCATACGAGGAATTTGATTTACCATACAGTCATGCCAATAAAAAGCAACAAGGCACACAAAATAGATTTTAACATAAACATGCTTATTTCAAATTTTAAACACTTGTATTCTAGGGCCATCCTAACACTAAATAATGATCGTGCAAGTGTAACATTCATGCTTATTAACCATTAATCTTTTGGCATTCATAGTTCTAAATTCAGAGCCCCTGATTTTAATGTTATTGTACTAAAAGTATTCCAATTGAATTTTTATCATTCCACCTCATATAATCAACAGTGGTACTAATGTACTAAATGGCCTAAGAGTTAAAGTTGGTGAATTAGTCATTATATGCAACATGAATGAAAACAAATTCCTAGGTTATTGTCTCTTGTTTTCCTTTGACCAAAAATTATAGTTTCAATTGAGTTCATTTTGTACAATACAAGGTCCTTTGGTTTAGTTTAGAGATACAGCGCGGAAACAGGCCCTTCAGTCCACCGAGTCCATACCAATCAGCGATTTCCGCACACTAACGCTATCCTACACACGCTAGGGACGATTTAGGATTATACCAAGCGGATTAACCTACAAACCTGTACGTGTGGGAGGAAACTGAAGATCTCGGAGAAAACCCACGCAGGTCACGGGGAGAACATACAAACTCCATAGAGACAGCACCCATAGTCAGGATCAAATCCAGGACTCTGGCCCTGTAAGGCAGTAGCCCTACCATTATGCTACCATGCCACCCATGTTCATAGTTATGAAAAGCTTTGGTAGCTCACCAATACGGATGATAGATGAGGCTATTAACCAAGGAGCCTTTGTCCATCCATCTGCCAATCAAACCTCCCTCACTTGTATCCACCTGTCATTTGCCAGATTTTGACCTTCCCCATATCATTTACCGCTTTCTCTCCCGCTACAATCATCTTAAAAGACAAAAAAATGTATGTGTCTCCTCAAAATTGGTACTTGTCTACATGATATGCAATGTATTTGTTTATGTACCAAAATGCTGCCTGCAGTGGTAAAATTTTCAATTGTGCTATTGGATAAAAGTTTGACAGCTGCAGAAAACACAAACTAGCTGCAGCACTTTTAAAATGGTTTCTTTTTGGCATACGTGTACTAGCAATAGACAGTTTATTATAAGCCACCTCTTTTTAGTTGTTTGTGACCTCAAAATATGATTTCTGTACTTGGAGGCATTTAGAGTCTTAAAGCTCCCGCACCCATTGGTAGCATATTTCAGATTGGAATTAATTTCTTATTTCAAGTTCCATTACCAGAAATCCTTGCTATAATACTGTCAGTAAAAGTGAACAACGTCTATGGTAGAGTGCAACATTTGCTTTCTGGTCATCTATTTTTAGAATTAAGTTCTTATTATTAAGCCAATGTCACAGTGAATTCTTCTGCTGGTCAATCAATTTTTAAAGTTAAAAGAGCATATTGCACAATTACCAGTTAAAAAGTACCAACCATTTATCTAATTTTGGGTGAGATCTGTTCACCACAGCAACACTTTAAATGTAAATAAATGGCACTAGAAAGAAATGTTACTCCAGCTACGTTTTTGTTAGGTTATATTGTAATGTTATCTTGGATATTCCATAATGCAAGGTGTTGATATGGTAGAAAGGTTAATTGAGATAATCTACTGTTGAAGTACTTCCTATTCTGATCCATGCAAGAGTTTGTTTCTTGTAAAGCTAGGAAGGTACAGCCAGTACAGTTAAATATGATCAATAACTTTATTGAACTAATGCAGTTAGGGGTGAATATCTGGACATCTCTCTTTACATGTACTAGACTTATTTCACAGAATAATAGTTATATACACAGAGGTGGGCACTTTGGCCCAACATATTCAAGCCAACCACAAAGCCTCATCTAAAATAGACACATTTGGCCCATATGCCTCTGAACCTTTTTGAGATATTGTGATTTTTTACTCGGTGGGCGATGGGCTGAAAGGCCTGTTTCCAGTCAGCAAGATGGCGCAGTGGTAGAGTTGCTGCCTTACACGTCAGAGACCCGGGTTCGATCCTAACTACAGGTGCTGTCTGTAAGGAGTTTGTACGTTCTGCCCGTGATCTGCGTGGGTTTTCTCAGAGATTTCCGGTTTCCTCCCACATTCCAAAGACATACAGGTTTTGTGGATTAATTAGCTTGGTATAAGTGTAAATTGTCCCCAGTGTGTGTTAATGTGCGTGGATCGTAGGTCTGTGCGGACTCGGTGGGCCGATGAGTCTATTTCCACTCTATATCTCTAAACTAAACAAACCCATTCCTTCTCTCCAGAGATGCTGCCTGTCCCGCTGAGTTACTCTGACATTTTGTGTCTAAACAAAACTAAATCCAGAGATATGGTTTTCACTTCGCAATCTAGGTGACAAATAAACTTGGTCGGTAGACAAAAATGCTGAAGAAACTCAGCAGGTGAGGCAGCAACTATGGAGCGAAGGAAATAGGCTACGTTTCTTCAGACCTAATTGCTTCCCCCTCCCCCTCTATTGTGATGGTGCCTTTAGATATTGAGGTCAAGCTTTGGAATTCTTTCCCGAACCTCCTGCCTTAGTTTTTTTTCTCTCCTTGGAACCATCTTATTTGATCAAGCTTTTCATGTGCAAAAAAATACCTTGCCTGCCGCCATTAAATTTGATAACACTCTTGTTACACCTGAAAGAACGTGATTGCAAAGTTAAATAAACTTTGTTCCTCTGACAAACCTTGTGCTTGGTCACAGCTAGGACTTGAATAAGGATCACTTATCCAATTGCCATAGCCACAGCACAATATTATACAGTAAACCCTTGTTTTAATGGTTCCCTTTATAACAGATATGTAAGAGGAACTGCAGATGCTGGTTTAAACCAAAGATAGACACAAAAAGCTGGAGTGACAGCAGGACAGGCAGCATCTCCGGAGAGAAGGAATGGGTGACGTTTCGGGTCGAGACCCTTCTTCAGATTGAAGAAGACCCTTCCTCAGACCCTTTTAACAGATTTTGGTTATAGAGGAAGGACTTGCCAATGCCACCACGGCTTGCACCTCCTACCCAGCTTTGGCTTTCGACACCACCACCCAGTTCGCAAGGTATACCTGCGAGCCCTCCTTCACTTGCAGCGTGGTCCGGTGGACGTGGCTGTTGTAGGTCCTGGGGACAGGACTTTCTTCCGGCTGCTGCTACTGACAGGATGTGCTCGGTCACCGTGGGGCACCCTCCCCTCTCGCTAGCTGTCACTTCTGTCAACCCATTGCTTTGTCCACTTGGCCTCTTTACCGCTGCCTCTTCCTCCTTTTGCCGTTGCTCTGCCCACTCATCCTCTCCCTCACTCCATTAGCCCCACAACCTCCTTTTCCTGTCGTTTTGGCCATGGCTTTTCTTCCCCCGTCCACCCTATTCACCGCCACCTCCTCCCCTGGAGTCATTGACATACTCAACCTTGGGAGTGGACAATGCGACGGCCGACAGGAAGAAGGGGTACTTGGTAAAGAGGGGACGGAGCCCCACAGTGACCAAGTATGACCTCGATGCCAAGGGCCTGATGAAAGTGCTGCCATCAGGGGAAACAACGTGAGCAGCAACAACAGCCGCCTCAACCAGATCATGCAGCAGCTGGTAAAGAAGGGCTTGCTGGTTCAATCCAGCGGTATTGGCGGCTAGTTTTAAGGTGAAACGACATGGTGTTGGAGTAAATCAGCAGACTGAATCATCTGAAGAAGAGTCAACATCACTTCATGTAAAGTACTTTGTGTCCTTTTGTGTATTAATCATCATCTGTAGTTCTTTGTTTCAACTACATACAATGATAATATCTTACTCGGTTATAGTGGACTGACACTCACAAGCACCATTCCTCCCCCATGATCTGTTATATTTCCATGACAAAAGCAAATGACTATAGATGCTGGTATTCTAGAATGAAACCAAAATGTTGGAGATGTCTGGTACACAAAAAAGCTGGAGAGACTGGGTGCAGCAGCATCTATGGAGCGAAGGAAATAGGCAACATTTCGGGCCGAAACCCTTCTTCAGACTGATGTTGGCATGATGAGAGATGTCTGTTGGCATATCTGAGATTTTGTTTTTCAGCCCAGTTCATGAAATATTATGAACAATATAATGACAATATGGTAGCAAATCAGCTATTTGAGACAAGAGTAACTGGGGGATAAAGAGTATTTTTGCCTTTTCAATTGATGAGAAATTTCAATATCTGAAATTCTGGATATAATTTATGGTGGGGTAGTGGGCGAGAGAAGTACTAACGTAAAGTTAGATTAGGGTGCATTCTTTTGGATGTAAAGCCAAGCTGAAGTTACTTGAGTGGACTTGAATGGTTATAATACTCAAATCTAGCCTGATCTGTAAAATAATAGAACTATATTGATGATGTCACCTGAACAATCAGACTGGGTGCTGTGGAGAAGTAGATGGGAAGACATTTGGTGGTGACTTGAAAAACATATTTATGCAGTGAATGATTGGTATATAAAATGTGCTACCTGCAAATGTGGTGGAGGCAGGATCCAAGGTAGTCCCCAAGAGGGAATTGGATAAATATATGGTGTGAAACATTTATCAGGTCATGGAGAAAATGCTGAGGGGTGGAACAAGAGAGTTGGCATGGACAATGGGTCGATCGACCTCCAAAGCGCTAACTATTTTGTGATGTACAAATAACATCTTTGCATCTTAGAAATAGTCTAGTCCGTGCCAATAGTATTATTCCACAGAAGCCTTTACCCTTCATTTAACTTTGGCAACATTTCCCTTTGTTTCTTTTTTCTTTCTGCTTCTCTGGATTCCCTGAAATGCACCAATGGTCTTTACATTCCCTGATTGACTTTGTTCTGCCGCACGCACCCATCTCCTCCTGTTATGTTATTTCTCCACCCATATCATTTTTCTTTTCCACTCCCATTTTGTTCCTTTGATGCCTCTCATAATCCTTTCCAAACCTTTACGCTGCTTTCTTTTCTTCTTCTCTTTCTGGATGCAAGTCTCTGACCCTTCACCATCTTTCTTCTGGCCAGTTATTTCCTTTATGACATTTGCACAGAATAGTTTTCATGGGAGATGGGGAGTTAGTTTATTCTGGCAACCGTATTGTGTACTGTTTTGTGGCATTCTGATAATGTTAATAAATGAACATTCTGGTACAGGCAAAATGTGGAATGTTCTCAATGTTTTATGAGAAGTCCTGAATTGCACACAGCGAAAAGCCTGGAACAGCAGCAATGTTTGCAGAATGCTGGAATGAAGAGTACAGCTGGACCAAATCTTAATTGAGTTCTGGTGTCAGTTAGTGTTCTCCATAATGTTTAGGTACAAAGACCCATCATTTATTTATTTCCCTCTGTACTCCACAATTTGAGATTTGTGTAAGAAAAAATCGCATATGGTTAAAGTGCACATTGTCAGATTTTAATAAAGGTTATTTTTATACATTTTGGTTTCACCATGTAGAAATTACAGCAGTGTTTATACATAGTTCTCCCCCCCCCCCCCCCCATATTTCAGGGCACCATAATGTTTGGGACACAGCAATGTAATGTAAATGAAAGTAGTCATGTTTAGTATTTTATTGCATATCCTTTGCTTGCAATGACTGCTTGAAGTCTGCGATTCATGGACATCACCAGTTGCTGGGTGTCTTCTCTGGTGATACTATGCCAGGCTTGTATTGCAGCCATCTTTATCTTTTGCTTGTTTTGGGGGCTAGTCCACTTCAGTTATCTCTTCAGCATATAAAAGGCATGCTCAATTGGGTTCAGATCGGGTGATTGATTGACTTGGCCACTCAAGAATTGACTTTTTTTGGCTTAAAAAACTCCTTTGCTGCTTTAGCAGTATGTTTGGGATCATTGACTTGCTGTAGAATGACGTTTTGAGGCATTTCTTTGAACTTGTGCAGATAGGATGTGTCTATACACGTCATAATTCATTATGCTATGACCATCAGCAGTTGTATCATCAATGCAGATAAGTGAGCCAATACCTTCAGCAGCCATACATGCCCAGACCATAACACCCCCACCACCGTGTTTCACAGATGAGGTGGTATGCTTTGGATCTTGGGCAGTTTCTTCTCTCCTCCATACTTTGCTCTTGCCATCACTCTGATATAAATTAATCTTCATCCCGTCTGTCCAGAAGACCTTTTTCCAGAACTGTGGTTGCACTTTTAAGTACTACTTGGCAAACTGTAACCTGGCCATCCTATTTTTTGCAGCTAAACAATGGTTTGCATCTTGCAGTGTAGCCTCTGTATTTTTGTACATGAAGTCTTCTGCGGACAATGGTTATTCACAAATCCACACCTGAAGAGTGTTTCTGATCTGTTGGACAGGTGTTTGGCGATTTTTCTTTATTATAGAGAGAATTCTTCTGAAATCAGCTGTGGAGGTCTTCCTCGGCCTGCCAGTTCCTTTGCGACTAGTAAGCTCACCAGTGCTCTCTTTCTTCTTAATGATGTTCCAAACAGTTGATTTTGGTAAGCCTAAGGTTTGGCTGATGTCTCTAACAGTTTTATTCTTCTTTCTCAGTCTCATAAAGGCTTCTTTTGACTTTCAGTGGCACCTTTGGTGCTCATGTTGATAAACAGCAATCAAAGTTTCCAAAGGTGATGGGAATACTGGAGGAAAGGCTAGGTGCTGAGAACTCTCTTATACCTACATTGAGATATGTATAAACACAGCTTACAAGACAATGTGCACATTAACCACATGTGATTTTTTTTTCTCGCTCTATTAAAAATATCAAATTGTGGAGTACAGAGGCAAATAAATAAATTATGGGTCTTTGTCCCAAACATTATGGAGGTCACTGTAGATCTGCCTCTAAGTAAACAGTTCTTGTAAAGCTTTGGTTGTGATCTTGCAGAAAAATTTTCAGGTCATGTCAATCGTGCCAAATTAAGCAACAACTTACGCTTTCCCTTGTCTTCAAAGTGCTGATGTTTGGCAGATTACATTCTACTTTTCATCTTTATTCTAGAAATTAGGTCGTGTTCTGTTTGTTAGTGAAAGAGAATGTCAGTTTTAGTTTTAAGACAGAATATAAATGTTTAAGTTGGCAGTTACATTGAGTACGTAGTAAATGAGTTCAAGCAGTGCAGGATTTTAGTTGGATTTTCTTTTGTTTCCATTTACAGCTTATGTACTAAAGAACTCTTAAATGTTGTAAATTGCTTATCCTTGGTTGTCTAGTTTGGAATTTTTTTTTGCTGACTACAAAAACAAAATTTCTCTGGCCATGTAACGGATGACTTTGTGTAGGAATTAACATTGCGCAGTTCAGTTCTATCTTTTTTTTTAAATGTGGGTTCCTATTTTGTCTGAAGTAGGTTCCGAATCTAAAACGTCATCTGTCAATGGTCTCCAGAAATGCTGCCTCTAACCCACTGAGTTACTCCAGCATTTGTGTGTTGATATTTTCATTAAGTTTCCAATATACAAATGGAAAAGTTGTACTTGCATTGTGCATTACTATTATAGTTGGGAAAATACCAAAGAAACCTCACAATTTACACAAGTTATGGCACTATTTCCTACAGAAATATATAATCCAGGTTAAAAACTACTAGACTTTAGGATCGGCACAGAATGATGAGGGATAGTCGGCATGGCTTTGTGTGGAGGAAATCATGACTCCCAAATCTTTTTTTTTGGAGAGGTTACTGTGAGGATTGATGAAAGCAGGGCAGTGGGCATTGTATATATGAACCTTAGTAAGGCATTTGGCAAGGTCTGACAATGTAGGTCAGTCTGGAAGGTAATTTTGCATGGCCAATTGGATTCAAAATTGGCTTGGAGGAAGGTGTCTATGGGTAGTTGTGGAGGGTTGCTTTTCTGATTGGAGGCCTGTGACTGGTGGAGTGTGGCAGGGGTTGGTGCTGGGTCACCTGCTGTTTGTGTATGCATTCATTATGTGGATGACATTATTATAAAATTTGCAGATGATACCAAAATTGGTGATTCCAGCAGACAGAAGGAGATCTGAGTTTACAACAACATCTCAATTAGTTGGGAAGGTGGGCCAAGGAATGACAAATGGAATTTAACTCTGGGTGGTGTTGCACTTTGGTATGTCACATACCAGGGCGAAACTTGCACAGTAAATGATATAGCCCTACACCGTGTAACAGACAGAGAACTGGGAGTACAGGTGCATGATTCCTTAAAAATGGCAAAACAGATGGACAGTGTGATGAAGAAGGCATTTGGCATGCTTGCTGTTATTGGGAAGGGTATTGAATACAAATGTTGGAACATAATAATACAGCTGTATAAGTCATTGGTGAGACCGTGCTTTTAATAATAATACATTTTATATTTAATGGGCGCCTTTCATACAAAATCTCAAGGACACCTTACATAGTAGATCGGAATAGAAACATATAATCGGAGTAAAACAAGTAATTAAAGACATCACAATGACACAAATTAAAAACAGAATTCAATCCAAAAACAGAAAATCAAAAACACAGTGTGAAGAAAGAGCAGCGGCAACCAATTCGTGCCAGCGTCCACTCTCCCTTCACGGCAGCCATCTTGGACACAGACCTACAGGACTACAGTTAGACAAAAAAAAAATCATCCCCCCACAGTGGATAGCACTGTGGAGGAAGGCACAATGTCCAGTCCCCACCCCATGTTCACCCCAAAGTCAGGCCTAAAGTTTGGTCAAGCTTGGTGTTTAATTCTAGTCGCCTAGATATAGGAAGGATGTTGGGACGGGTGAATAAGAGATTCAGCAGGATGTTATCTGGGAATGCGAGGTTAGGTTAGAGGGAGGTTAGATAGGGTGCAACTTTTTCCTTTGAGTGTAGGAGGATGTGAGGCGACCTTATTAAACTGTAGAAGATCATGAGGGGCTTGGATAAATCTCAACAATCTCAATCTTTTTCTCAGAGTCGATGATTCTAAAACTAGAGGGCATAGGCTTAAGGTGAAAGGAGAGTGATTGAAGAAGGACCTCAGGAGGCGGGGGGCGGGGGGGGGGCATCATTTTCACTCAGTCTCACTGTGCATAGAATAGGTAAACCGCCAAGGCCAGCTGGTACCCTTCGTTGCAAATCATAACTGTGCTTTCTATACACTGACCTTTCTGTCCTTGGCCTCGTCCATTGCCATACACAAACTGCAAGAACTTCACCTTGTATTCTGCTCGGGTAGTCTGCAACCCAAAGGTATGAACTTTAAATTCTCCAATTTTTAATAATACCTCCCCATCTCCCATTTTTCCTCCTCTCACCCTGGTGTGCCGTATTTCTCCCACCACCCACCACCCACCACCCACCACCCACCACCCAGGTCACACTATAGCGAGCAAGATAGTCCACATGATGAAAAAGACGTAGTAGGGTCATGGGCAGAGTCATGGGTAATCTTTGGCCCCATTTCCGTAACCGGCTTCCCTCTCCGCACCAAAGATCCCATAGCGGAGCAAAGATGCTAGTGCGGAGACTGAAGTCGGTTACGGAAACATCCTCGTAAAAATCAAAGATCTTTGTTAAAAAATCTTCTCATTTTCTTTCTGCCTCTCTGCCACACAATAAAAAGCAACAAGATGCCTATGTTCCTTCCACAGCGTGTGGAAAGTCTGGCCCGGATCAGCACGGCTGGGACGCCAGGGTAAATTTGCGGGGAGGTTTGCAATGTATTTTTATGTAATGTTGTCCGTTGTCTGGGCCTTGAGTCCGAAATAAAGTTTATCATTATATATAAAAATCTGGAGAAATATATATATATATGTGTGTGTGTTATATGATTATATACATCTATATCACATTCATATATGTGTGTTCTTTCCTACACAATCTAATCAGTTGTATGGTCGCTGAATAAAATCATCCATCATTTGTTAATCTTGCTCAAAACACATTCTATTTTGTTAAATACTTCATTTAGATAACCCCGCCATTACAGACAGATCTCATCCACTCTCTGGCTATTGGGAAGACCAGACACATTTTATTGTTGAAAAGCAACATTAACAACATTCCAGGAGTAGAGCTACTGCAATCTTCATATTGCTATTATTTTACCAAATACCGCAGTTGTAAACAGTGTGATTGGATGAATAACTGAGTGCAAATTTAATACATACATCAACTCAACCACAGCACATGAGCCATTTAGAAAGACATTTAAAAAAAATACATGTGAAAAAATAAAAATAAAAAAAAACATTTAAAAAAAAAAGAGAAAATTAACAGAATTATAATTTATTAACACAAACTGTTCCCCCGCAACGTTGATTACACTGCGAGAGGGATAACCAAAGTCTGGTCGGAATTACTGAAATGGCCGAAGAAATGACCGACGTTCCACTCTGTTGCATACTACACGTCAACCCATTGGATTTGGCAGGAGTGCACTATCTTGCTCGCTATAGGATCTTTGGGTCACACTGCTTCTTTCCCCTCCTCTAGACACTGATCACCCACCCCCGAGGGCCACATTTCTGTTTTATTCACCCTTTTCTCTCCTATGTACCCTTCCTCACATATCCCTCCATCTGGCTTAACATCTCACTCCTCCTCTTCTGTTCCTTATCTAATGCCTTTTTGTTTCCTTTTCATCTCTAGTCTTTGTCCCCAGCCACTAATCACAACCCCCTTTCCCTGTATCCACCTGTCATTTGCCAAGCTTTGCTCCACAACCATTTCTCCCCCCCCCCCAGTTTTTGCCTCTCTACTCCATTGGTCTGAAGTAGCGTCTCACCCCGAAACGTTTGTCTGTCCATTCCCTCACAGATGCTGCCTGATCTGATGAGTTACACCAGCATTTTGATTTTTACATTGAAAATCAGGTGTCCCCATTGCCAGCGTAGATCTTAATAGTCATGTGCCACAAATCTAGCCACTACTCTGTGGCTCTTTGGTACTGAAAAACAAACGTCAGAAATTCTCTACTGACAATATACATGGTTTAATGTATGTTAAACTGTTACCAATATTGCCAAACCTTGGCTTTGCTCTTTGATATGTGTGATGTTTTCCTAATAAAATGGAATGTTCACTGTGATAGGCAAAACAGAAATGTTATGTCTGCGTTGCTAGGAGTCTCAGTTTGGATTCTGAAGCTGCTTAATTTTTCCCAGACTTGTAGCTGATTCGAAATCACTACATGAATAAACAGATAGCACTAGATAATTTTCCCCTGTGAAATCCATGTGGTCATCAATAAATCATTTGCTGACAATGTTGAAATGCTGAAGACGTACTGAGTTTGTGAAATGTGGAAACTTGCTCTGGCACAGGTTAGATTCAAAACTGTTCTTGGGAGTGGTAATATGTTTTAATTTACTATGACTTTTCCCTATAGTTCTTGAATTTGAGTTTGAGTTTAGGTTATTGCCAAGTGCTGTGAAAAACCTTTGTTGCATGTCTTTCTTGAGCATGTCTTCCGCTGTAAGTTTTCAGATTTTGTAGTTCAAACAAGATTTTGAGCGAGGGATGCAAGTTTTGTTAAACCTTGCCAAGAAGAGAAAAAACTAGTGATGATGAACTTGCCTTCCATTGAACTTTCCATCAAACTGAACATAAAAGGCATGCTAATATTCAAAGTTTGTGGTTACAAGTGAAATTTGTCGTCACAAAACTGACTTCAGATATTCAACCTCTTCTCCAACCTTAACCTTGAATGTAAATTTATGAAATTCTCACTTTGAATGAAGTTGAATAGACCAAGGCAAGGATAAAATAATTAGATCACGAAGGTTCATTGCTTGTACACATTTCATTAGTTTTCAGCTATCAACACATTTCAGGCTAAATTAATTTAGCAAAATTTCTAACATCTTGCATTGTGCTTTAAATATTCAGATTTTTCTGGTATAACAGGTATCTGTATAACATCAATGTCAGACGGAGAGACTAGTGAAATATTATTAATTTTAGCCCACTGCAATAAAGAATTGGCTGATGAGGGTGAAATAAATTCCTCTCAAGCTGCAAGCTCCTTTGCTCTATAAAAATTATGTGAGCAAAATTTAGCTGTGCAGTATCATAAATGATATTAACTTCTGTGTGGAAGAAATTTGTTTCACAGCATGCATTTGATTTGTATTTAAAGGCTGGCCAGTTAACGCACTGATTCAGTATGCAGCAGTGTGCTTTCTCTTTAAGGAACTTCTGTTCAAATTTTAAACGTTTCCTTGGTGCATCCTTCCCCTAATCTGGATGCGTGAAATATTGGTTTTAATCATTATCCCAACTATGGGACTATGAGGAAGGTAACACATTTAATTAAACATTGGTTCAATTGGAAAAAGCAAAGGATGGTACAGACTTTTATTATTTTTATGTGATTTGTGCTGTGAATTATGAGTCACTTTATGTCACATTAGTTATGAGAAGCAAGTAAATAAATTCTAAAGTGTATGTGTAAATAGTTGTATTTGTGAATCATTTGATTTGTATCAATGGTTTTATTTTGTTTAAATACAGAATAAATTATGTAATTATATTTGAAGTCTAACTGTTTATCTCTTTTTTGTTTCATGCTCTGCGGGGGATGATGCTGGTTATTATACTGCATCTTTTAAATCTTCACAATGCCATTTGGATACGTCATTACTCTATGAAACCCTGGATTAACAACAGCGGTAAGTATCTGAAACCAAGTTATTTTACCCAACAGTATGTGGAATTGTTTGGCTTCCTTGCCACTTTGTGTAAAATTAGAACGTTTGCCGGATATAAACTCAATTTAAGTTTTGGCTCTCCTACTCTTGAGATGGTGGTGGGTGTCAGTGAAATATTAATCGATTCTGCTGCAAAAACTAATTAGTATTATTATGTTACAGCAACAAAAGAATCTTGAAGGATATGTGGGGTTTGCAAACCTTCCCAATCAAGTGTACAGAAAGTCTGTGAAGAGAGGATTTGAATTCACATTGATGGTTGTGGGTAAGTGATTCAGAATGTATTGAATTTGGCTACTAATGTTTTTGTCAAGAAACTGGTGAAAGAGATGGTATTAGCATAGAGATGCTTTGTACAGGCCGTAATTTTGAACTGCAAACACTAGAATGTCTTAAGTTTATTTCCTCAACAAATTAATTTATCTGCTGTTAGATCAGATTACCTGAGACTAAGGGGAAAGAAGTCAGTTCTTCATGTGTGGTTGTCGACTGAGAGCAGGTTCATGATTGAGCCCTCAAGTAAAGTAGGCTTATCCTGTCAATTGAATAGTGCACACAGGAGCTGCATTTTGTGGTAGAAGGAGAAAAGGAGAAGAAAACCGAGGGAGAAGTTAGGAGATATATACAGTGCCCTCCATAATGTTCGGGACAAAGACCCATCATTTATTTATTTGCCTCTGTACTCCACAATTTTGAAATTTGTAATAGAAAAAAAAATCACGTGGTTAGTGCACATTGTAAGATTTTAATAAAGACCATTTTTATACATTTTGTCACCATGTAGAAATTGCGGCAGTGTTTATACATAGTCCCACAATTTCAGGGCACCATAATGTTTGAGACACAGCAATGTCATGTAAATGAAAGTAGTCATGTTTAGTATTTTGTTGCATATCCTTTGCATGCAATGACTGCTTGAAGTCTGCGATTCATGGACATCACCAGTTGCTGGGTGTCTTCTCTTGATTATTAGAAAGGCCTTGAGTATTAGAAAGGCGCTATATAAATCCCATCCATTATTATTATTATTATTATTATTATTATTATTCTCTGGTGATGCTCTGCCAGGCCTGCATTGCAGACATCTTTAGCAGAGGTCCACAAGACCTTTTTCCAGATCCATGGCTGCTCTTTTAAGTACCGTATTGCCCGGCAATGAAGACGCTAATTTACCTGCGTCTTGGAGGCCAAAGGATAGGTTGTTAGCCAAGAAAGATAGTCTTGGCTATCCCTCAGTACAGCAACATCAAGAACAACGTTGCTGTACTGAGGGATAGCCAAGTCTATCCCTCATTGCTGGCAGCTGATGGGAAGCGGCTGTAAAAGGAGAGGGCCGCCGGGGGGGGAGGGAGGGAGGGAGAAGAGTTTCTTTCACACCATGGGGAGTCTGGCCGGGTCAGCACGGGCAGGAGCATTGAGAAGGAGGGGGTCGATGATCATGCCAGCAACTCACTCACTGCTGCCGCGGCGCTCCGGGCACGGAGCCACCGCATTGTGGCCGGGGAGGGAAGTAGCTCGGGTGGCTGCGAGCGGCCGCCGGGACCGGACAGCGGAACCGGCCACCAACTCAGCGCCTTCTGCTGGCCCGCTCACCTCTGGCAATGCTCTCCGTCTGAACATCTATCTCCTGCTGGGTGATGCTACATGACTTGGGGAGACACGCTGCACACTGTGGAGAGACACGCTGTGAAAGGAACTCTTTCCACACCCCCCCCCCAGCGGCGCTCTCCTTTTACAGGTTAATATGCTCCTTTTCCGCTTCCCATCAGCTGCTAGCAACGTCGTTCTTGATGTTACTGTACTGAGGGAGAGCAAAGACTATCTTTCTTGGCTAACAACCTAACCTTTGGCCTCCAAGACGCAGGTAAATTTTCGTGCCTTATTTTTGGGTAAAAAATAGTGTCTTCATTGCCGGGCAGTACGGTACTTAAAAGAGCAACCATGATTCTGGAAAAAGATCTTGTGGACAGATGAGACAAAGATTAACTTATATCAGAGTGATGGCAAGAGCAAAGTATGAAGGAGAGAAGGAACTGCCCAAGATTAAAGCATACCACCTCATCTGTGAAACACGGTGGTGGGGGTGTTATGGCTTGGGCATGTATGGCTGCTTGAAGGTACTGGCTCACTTATCTTCATTGATGATTCAACTGCTGATGGTAGTAGCATCATGAATTCGGAAGTGTATAGCCACATCCTTTCTGCTCGTTTAAACAAATGCCTCAAAACTCATTGGCCAGCGGTTCATTCTACAGCAAGACAATGATCCCAAACATACTGCTAAAGCAACAAAGGAGTTTTCCAAAGCTAAAACATGGTCAATTCTTGAGTGGCCAAGTCAATCACCTGATCTGAACCCAATTGAGCATGCCTTTTATTTGCTGAAGAGAAAACTGAAGGGGACTAGTCCCCAAAACAAGCATAAGCTAAAGATGGCTGCAATACAGGCCTGGCAGAGCATCACCAGACAAGACACCTAGCAACTGGTGATGTCCATGAATCGCAGACTTCAAGCAGTCATTGCATGCAAAAGAGATGCAATAAAATACTAAACATGACTACTTTCATTTACATCACATTGCTGTGTCCCAAACATTATGGTGCCCCGAAATGGGGGGGGGGAGGTCTATGTATAAACACTGCTGTAATTTCTACATGGTGAAACCAAAATGTATAAAAATGGCCTTTATTAAAATCTGACAATGAGCACTTTAACCACGTGATTTTTTTCCTATTACAAATCTCAAATTGTGGAGTACAGAGGCAAATAAATAGCCTCTGTCTTGCCAACAGAATTTTGATAAGCCTCATGGTGTGGTTTCCATATCGCCACTTCAAAAGATAAAAATCATCTTAAATTTGCTGTTCTCCCATATTGTCTCAATAGTTTTTTTTGTAGTGCTTGGCATTATTTCTACTAACAAGGCATCTAGCTTCAAGAGGAAGGGAAAAAGTACAGAAACACATTGAATGGGACTATAAAAGTATAAAAAAACAAAATGATGGGAACACTTGGTTCTGATGAAGGATCTTGAACCTGAAACTTGTACAGACTTTATTTGACCTGCTGAGTTTTTCCAGCATTATCTTTGTAGATTTCCAGCATCTGCAGTGTGGATTTCCTATGAACAATGGTTTACATGGAGCACAAACTGTGGCAGAGATCAGTTGGGTGGCAGAAGCCCTGGTTTGAGCTCTATTATTTTTGGGTATATAACTTTGGGCATTATTGGACCATAAAGAACATCAGTGGTTGAAATTGATATTGTGGGCTATTGACAGTACTTTGAAAGTTAAGTGGAGCAGATAACCATAGTGGTGCACGATTTGAAAATGGGGGATTAGGCAGGCTGGCGTCATCACTGTTACATAAATGGTGTCTGTTCTGTTTGACATGTTTATCTTAATCTTTGAGATGGGATAATTAATTTATTATGTGGGAACTTGAGACATGGCAAACTAATTTGGTGGTTTGATATATTCATGTAAATGTAATGTATATGGTGGTTGCTAAGTTATTGATAATTGCCTGGAGTAACAGCATTGTGAGTGGAATCTTAATACATACGATGGCAATGTATTTGTTTATTGTCGCCTGTGCGAAGATATATCGGGGAGTGCAAAAGGGAAAATAAGAGTGCAGATTACATTTGATTAGACTATTTTGGGCTATTTGTATGTGTATATACATATCAAAATAGGTCATTAGTGATTGCAATTTATAGTTTGAATATGCTCTTTCACCTGTGAAGAGTCAGAATGTGGAACTTTTGACAATAATTGAGGTGAATAACGTTATTTAACAACAAGCCTTTTTCTTGAGATTGGCATTTAATATCCATCTAACTCTTTTAGGGGTGGTGTGGAGCTCTGACTTAGATCACTGCAGTTTGTGTAGGAAGGTTCCCCCACAGGGCTTTTAAGGCGGATATTACATTTGTTACACAGTACCAAGGGACAGTGCGTTTCCAACTCTGAATTATTTCAGATTTGACGCAGTCATATTTCTAAATTACACTTTGTCCTTGTCACTAGTGGCTCCGAGTGCTATTGAAGAAACCTTGCTGAATAATTGTGGCCCATCTTCTACATGGCATGGTATGATGAAAAAAATGTAGGCAATGAATAAATGTTTAAGGTGGCAGATGGGATTGCCAATCAAGAAGGAAGTTCTGCCATGTTGTTGGAGGTATATTGATCCAGACAGATGGAGAGCATTCTATCATACTGTGGGGGTTCATAGCAGTTTGTGGAAATGTTTAGAAGTTAATGATGAATCTCGCACCACAGGATGATCAACTTAGGATCTGCACTTAAACCTATATTATTTATAACTGTCTCTTGTCTATGTCATTCTTGAATGTTAATCTGAAGGAATTCTGCAGTAGCATTAGCAATGAATGTCATTGATCGATGGTTTGACATTTGTTGGAAAATGGTAATTGATTGGGACTTGTGAAACATGACTTAACATCTGTTAGCCTGTGCCTAGATGTTGCCCAGGATTTGCCATGCACGCATGCTCTTATTTTCTGAGATGTTGCAAATGGAATTAAATGTTATGCAAAAAGAAGGTACTTAGCCCATTGCCTCAGTGCCATCTCCCAGCGAACCAATCTCAATATATTTTTTTGTATGATGTAAATTTAAGCCAAAATTGGCTGATATAGTATTTGGTACAACTGCATGATCGTGTAGCTAAAACTCAACATGGAAACTAAGCAATGTGGAAATCAATGCTAATGTGAATAGTTCTATGCAAAGTGATTTTAGTTGAACATTCCATTTAGCTCAACTGACATTTTTGCAAATTTATGGGGAAGGGTGAGAAATTGCTTTTTAAAAAAGTTGCTTGAAATATTATTATGGTACACAAGGTTCTAGTTTATTTCTGGCCTCAGTGCTTTTGGGTGCATGACAATACTTGAGGTTAGTTTGTGACCTGAACTGGCCCCTGGATCGCTGCTGGATTTCCAGTTATGAAGGTGATGTGATCAGGCTGCAGCTATTTGACATGCAAAGTTCAAATTCTAGCAGCTTGCAGATGAGTTGGGTTTATTGTCACGTGTACCGAGCTACAGTGAAAAGCTTTTGTTGCATGCTAACAAGTCAATGGAGGGACAATACATGATTACAATCGACCATCCACAGTCCATCATTGTCGCCTATTTCCATCACTCCATAGATGCTGCCTCACCCGCTGAGTTTCTACAGCATTTTTGTCTACCTTCGATTTTCCAGCATTTGCAGTTCCTTCTTAAACATCCACAGATACTTGATGAAGGGAATAACGTGAATAACATTTAGAATAAGATAAAACCAGTAATGTCTGACCAAAGATAGCTCAAGGGTTTCCAATTAGTTAGGTATCAGTTCACCTCATCAACTTCACCACCAAATTTCATCCTGCACTCAAAATTACTTGCACCATCTCCGACACCTCCCTCCCCTTTCTTGATCTCACAGTCTCCATCACTAGAAATAGACTGTTGACTGGCGTCTATTACAAACCCACTGACTCCCACAACTTCCTCGACTACTTCTTCTCGCCCTGCTTCCTGCAGAGACTATCCCCTTTTCCCAATTCCCCCGTCTACACCGCATCTGCGCCCAAGATGAGTTGTTCCATAATAGAACATCCGAGGTGTCCTCATTCTTTAGTGAACGGGGGTTCCCCTCTCCCATCATAAATTAGGCCCTCATTCGTGTCTCCTCAGTACCCAGCGGCTCTGCCCTTGCTCCCCCTCCCACTTGGCGCGACAGAGTCCCCCTATCCTTACCTTCCACCCCATCAGCCGTTGCGTATAACACATAACCCTCCAAAATATCCGCCACCTCCAACGAGATCCCACCACTAGCCATATTTTCCCATCTCTACCCCTTTCTGCCTTCTGCAGAGACCGTTCCTTCTGCAACTCCCTGGTTAACTCATCCCTTCCCACTCCCTCCCCAGGAACCTTCCCCTGCAACCGCAGAAGATGCAACACCTGTTGCTATACCTCCTCCCTCAACTCTGTCCAGGGACCCCGACGGTCCTTTCAGGTTAGGCAGAGGTTCACTTGCACCTCTTCCAACCTCATCTACTGTATCCATTGTTCAAGTTGTGAACTCTGAGACAAAACTCAGACTGGGCGATCATTTCGCAGAACACCTTCGCTCAGATCGCGTGAACCAACCTGATCTCCCGGTTGCTGGACACTTTAATTCTCCTTCCCATTCCTACATGGACCTTTCAGTCCTCGGTCTCCTCCATTGTCAGAGTGAGGCTAAACTCAAATTGGAGGAACAGCATCTCATATTTTTGCTTGGGCAGCTTACAGCCCAGTGGTGTGAATATTGATTTATTTCACTTCAGGTAGCCCTGGCATTCCCCCTCTCTCTCTATCCTTCCCCCACCCAAGTCACACTAGCTTCTCATTTTCACCCTACAAACAGCTTACAATGGCCTTTTTCGTTTGTCATCATTACTTTTTTGCATATCTTTCATTCATTGTTCTTTATCTCTGCACATCACCTGTCTATATCTCTCGTTTCCCTTATCAGTGTTGTTGGGGACATGCCGAAGGTGCTTTGGTGTGCTCATCCTGGTATGTGATGGAAGTAGATGCAGATATTTATAAAATCTAAAGAGAGCAGCGCAGTGGTAGAGTTGCTGCCTTACAGCACCTGAGACCCGGGTTCGATCTTGACCTCGGGTGCTGTCTGTACGGAGTTTGTACATTCTCCCTGTCATCGCGTGGGTTTTCTCTGAGTGCACCAGTTTCCTCCTGCACACAAAGATGTACAGGTTTTCTAGGGTAATTGCATTTGGTAAAAATCTTGAATTGTTCCTAGTGTGTAGGATCGTACTGGGTGATCGCTGGTCGGCATGGACTCGGTGGGTTAAAGAGCCTGTTTCCATGCTGTACCTATAAAGTCTGAAAGTAAAGTCTAATTGAATTTTGGATTTTTCTCAGTCCAGGATACGAAAGCCATGATAGATGTGCTGCTGTAAGTTATGAAAGAATCAGGCAATGTTAATGGACTTTCCCCAGCAGAGAGTGAGGGACAACTTTGAAGCAACTCTAATTTAGACTTGAGCTGTTAAAGTAAAAGTATTGAGATTCGATAAATTGATGAATAAAGGAAGTGATTGTGTAGGGGATAAGAAAGCAGGCTGGGTAAGTATGTGGTCTGAGTGAATAGCAATTACAGTGAGTGTTGTTTGTCAATATCAGCAGCGTATTTGATGCACTTACAGCTAAGGTCAAAGGATAGATCTGGGAAAGACACTATAACTTTTTTGTTCTTGTTATTACATTCACCTTAATCGCCCAAAATTCCAGGTGTGCGAAGTCCAATTGTAAATTAGGTCTCGAGGTAAGAACTGCAGATGCTGGTTTACACCAGTGCTGGAGTAACTGAGGAATCTGGAAAACATGCAGAGGTGACATTTCAGGTTGGGACCCTTCTTCAGGCTAATAATGAGACTGTAAATTAGATCTAATCATGAACTGAAATCTTTCTATTATTGTCCATTTAACCGAGCACTTTTCTGGCCTCTAACGCTCAGCTGCGTATCTCATAACTAAAAGAAAATGTAACTTGGGTTTGAATAGGCTGTCAAAATCACTGGACTTGCAAAACTTGCTGAGCCATGTGAAACTGATTTGAATAGTTTTGTACAAAGGGAAACTTACCATACCCATGTGTGCGGCTGAGACCTCATTCCTGATTTTCAGATGTCCTCAGGATAGCCAAACACGTTCACTCAACACTGCCTTAAAGCAGCCAACCACATTCCAGGTGTAATATTTTAAAGGATGAATGAAAGTCAGAAAAATTAAATTCTATGTTGATACTTTTTTTCCTTTTTAAAGATTAAATCAAAATTTCAGGATTTGTAAACATTTAGGCAAGATCCACTGCTTAAGAGTGGACTGGGGTGGGAGATTGCAACCTTCACGTGGTCCACCCTGTTTCTACGAATGCAATCAGCCTGGCGTGCACAATCAAATAAGATCAAATAGAACAAGTTGTCCTACAACTTTAGGCTGTGCACGCCATACGCAAGAAGAAGAAGAAGAAGAAGAGTGGACTTTACCTAAAGTGGAGTGGATCCGTGGCAGCACAGTGGTGCAGCAGTAGAGTTGCTGCTTTACAGTGTCAGAGAGCCGGGTTTGAAAGCTATGGATGCTGACTGTACGGAGTTTGTATGTTCTCCCTGTGACTGTATGGGTTTTCTCCTGGTGCTCGGGTTTCCTCCCACATTCCAAAGACATGCAGGTTTGTAGGTTAATCGACATATGTAAATTATCCCTAGTGTACAGGATAGAACTAATATATGTGGTCGGTGTGTACTTGTCGAGCTGAAGGGCCTGTTTCCACACTATCTCTGAACTAAACTAAAGAGATATGGAGGTGTAGGAAAGAACTACAGATGCTGGTTTAAATCGAAGGTAGACACAAAATGCTGGAGTAACTAAGCGGGACAGACAGCATCTCTGGAGAGAAGAAATGGGTGATGTTTTGGGTCAGGACCCAAGACTCCAGCATTTTGTGTCTACCTAAAGAGATATGGACATATATTGGCAGAGTCCGGAGGGATATAGACCTTGTGCAGCAGATGTGGAGTTTATTTTGGCATCATGGTTAGCAGAGATATAGTGGGACAAAGGGCCTGTTGCTGTGCTGTACTGTTATGCAAGCCAATAATTTCACTGTGCCTTGCCACTTGTGACAATAAAGTATTCCATTCCATACTGTTTTGTTTTATATCACTTATATTGATTTAAAGAAATTCACATTCAATAAGAATCTGAATTCACTTGTGATATTATCTTTTCTCCGGTGCAATAATATAATTTTCTTGGCACTGATTTCTGCTTTCTGGGTGGAGAAACTTCCTGCATTTTTAGATTGTAAAATGTCACATTTCAGATGTTAAATAACTTAAATGAAGCAAAACAACAAGGAATATTTCCTGTTTGAACAATAGATGCTAAATGGTTCTTGTGTGGATTATGGATTCATTCACAGGTTCATCGTGAGAGGCTGTTTATGATTTGAGTGGCTCTGTTTTTAGTTGTGCATTAATAATTGTGACTGCTGAAGTGCTTCTTAGTGGCCTTCCTCGTACCTATTCGATGAATATTATGAGCTAGAAGGACAAAGTGATTACCTATGATATGTATCATTCCAGCTGAGAAAAAGCAAAATGTTTTCTACCCATAGGAGAAATAAAGGAGTGGGTCATACAGTTCATTGATCTTTGCCTACCATTTTATCGGGTCGTACATGATCTGGATTTAATTTGTTCCATTTTCCTTAATAATCAGAAATAGTAGACATAGTATTTCACGTTGACCTACTTTGCATGGGTAAGATATGATCTTTTTGGAAAGTGAGTTCCAGGTTTCCAATAAATTGAGGGGAAAAAGTGCTCCCTGGTTTCTAACTCCTTTTTAATGTAATAGAAGAAGACCTTCAGATTCATGTGGAGGAAGGAACTGCAGATGCTGGTTTACCCTGAAGATAGAGACAAAATGCTGGAGTTGCTCAACGGGACAGGCAGCATCTCTGGAGAGAAGGAATGGGTGACATGTCAGGTTGAGGCCCTTCTTCAGACTGAAGAATGGTCTCGATCCGAAACGTCAACCGTTTCTTTTCTCCAGAGGTATTGCCTGTCCCAGCATATTCATGCTGGCTTGCACAAGAGGAATCCCATTATTTCACTTCCTTTGTTTATTATGCAATTTATTCTCACTTAAACATATTGGTGAGCTCCCCTTTGTAAGACTGAGAAGACTTATTAGGATTAAGGAAGTGTTTGTCATGGCATGATACTGGCAAAGAGACTAATTAGTGCAACATAGATGCAATATCATTTTAGTGTGAAATTGGACAATAGAACAGACTTACTCCATCCTACACCCCCTCGTCCAATCTCTCCCGATCTATGTCCAAGATACATCACACACCCTTCGTCCCTTTAATGACCGGCTTTCTGATCCCCCCCCACTCCCTCATCTTTACTATGGACGTTCAATCACTCTACACCTCCATCCCTCACAAGGAAGGCCTTAAAGCCCTCCGTTTCTTCCACGACCACAGAACTAGCCAATTTCCCTCTACCAACACCCTCTTGTGCCGCGGAGCTTGTCCTCACCCGTAACAATTTCTCCTATGACTTCCCACTTCCTCCAAACCAAAGGCATAGCAATGGGCACTCGCATGAGCCCCAGCTATGCCTGCTTCTTTGTAGGGTACGTTGAACAATCCCTGTTCCAAGCATACACTGGCCCTATTCACAAACTCCATCTCCGTAACAGTGACAACTTCATCAGGGCTACCTCATGCACTCGTGCAGAACTCATGGACTTCATTAACTTCACCACCAATTTCCAGCCTGCACTCAAATTCACTTGGACCATCTCCGACACCTCCCTCCCCTTCTTTAATCTCACCGTCTCCATCACAGGAGATAAATTATCGACTGAGGCCCATTACAAACCCACTGACTCCGCCAATTATATTCCCTCCTCCGCCAGCCAGCAGGAAGGTGCTGGGCTGAGCAGTGCAGGTGCTTCAGACGGCGGAAGGTGGTCTCCATCCTCCTCCCGGCCTCGGCGTGCGGGGGGGTTTGTTTTGAAAGCTGAGTGGCACGCAACAGCCGCTATGAGGGCGGGCGAGGTGCAGGAGGATGTGGAGCCGCTGCTGCTGCTGTGCGGGCCCGTCATTCGCTCTGATCCTCCGTCACCCTGCACTACAGGCGTCGCCGACCCGAAATGTCACTTATTCTTTTTCTCCAGAGATGCTGCCTGACCCGCTGAGTTGCTCCAGTTTTTTGTGTGTATCTTCGGTATAAACCACTATCTGCAGTGTCAAGCCGGGCTTTTAGGTTGCCCGTCGGGACTTTAGGTGGCCATTGGCACCCGGGCAACTGTTAATTTCGAGCCCTGCTTATACATCGGTGAGACCAAACGTAGACCGGGCGATCGTTTTGCTGAAGTCCTTTGCTCAGTCCGCCTGGACCTACCAGATCTTCCGGTTTCCAAAC
This sequence comes from Amblyraja radiata, assembly GCF_010909765.2. NCBI lineage: Eukaryota > Metazoa > Chordata > Chondrichthyes > Rajiformes > Rajidae > Amblyraja > Amblyraja radiata. The sequence continues at coordinate 28,247,639 of NC_045959.1, read as the reverse complement.
ACTTTAATTCCCCGTCCCATTCCTGCACTGACCTTTCTGTCCTAGGCCTCCTCCATTGTTGGAGTGAGGCTAAACACAAATTGGTGAAACTGCATCTCGTATTTCGCTTGGGCAGCTTGCAACCCAGTGATATTATGATTGATTTCTCCAATTTCAAGTAAACCCTCCGTTCCCTCACTCTCCATCCCTTCCCCACCCAAGTTGCACTTGCTTTTCATTCTCGCTTAGCAAACGGATAACAATGGCCTGTTTACTTTATCATCATTACATTTTTGCATATCTTTCATTCATTTGTTCTATACCTCTCTACTTCACCATCTATCTCTCTCATTTCCCTTTTCCCTGACTCTCGTCTGAAGAAGGGTCTCGACCCGAAATGTAAGCAATTGCTTCTCTCCAGAGATGCTGCTAGTCCTGCCGAGTTACGCCAGCATTTTGTGTCTATCTTTTGCCTACTGAGGAATTTGAGTTATGTGAATTACATTAAAATGGAATAAGAAAAGAAAAGGTTGAAACTGTACAGGAGAGTCCGTGCAGTGTGAAAAAGTTAATATTTCAGTTCCCGAGAAACGGAAGAGGTTCGAGCAGTTTAAAGATGCAGACAAAGAATCGGGCTGGCGGAGTAGAGAAAACAGGATTAGAGAAAACAAGAAATCAAGAAATAGAGGAATTGAATAACTGTTTTGCATCATTCTTCACAGTGGAAGACACCAGCAGTGTGCCTGCAATCCTAGAGAGTCAGGCGGTGGAAGTTAGTGGAGTGGCGATTTACTAAGGATAAGGTGCTAGGAAAACTGAATGGTCTGAGGGTGGATGTCACCAATGCTAGCATGGACTGCACCCCACGGTGGCCTCAGAAATCGTGGAGGCATTAGTTGTGATATTTCAAGAATCACTAAAGTTAGGAGTGGTTCCTGAAGATTGGAAAATTACAAATATCACCCTGCTGTACAAGAAGGGAGCAAAGCAGAAGAGTGGAAAACTATAGGCCGGTTAACCTGACTTTGGTGGTTGGTAAGATTTTAAAGTCAATTATAACGTAGTACTTAGAAGTTCACAGTAAAATAGTGTAATAAACCAGCATGGTTTTGTGACGGGTAGATCCTGCCTGACGAATCCTCTGGAGTTCTTTGAGGAAGTTGATAGCAGGGACCGACAGAGGGGAGGTTGTAGATGTTGTTTACCTAGATTTTCAGAAGGCTTTCGAAAAGGTGCCGCACGTCAGGCTGCTAGGGAGATGAGAGCCCATCGTACTTCTCTATATTAATGATTTGGATAATGGGATTGAAAGCTTTGTGGCCCAGTTTGCAGATGATGCTAAGATAGGTGGAGGGGCAGGCAATGTAGAGGAAGCAGGGCTCGGATTCAGCCGCGGGACTTACCCGGCGGAAGCCTGGATCGCCTCAGCGCAGAGGGAGAACAAGGAGGGAAGAGACAAGGACTTTAAGACTTTTGCCTTCCATCACAGTGAGGAGGTGCCTGGTGGACTCACTGTGGTGGATGTTAAATCTGTGTGTGTTGTGTGTTTTTGTTATTTTATTCTATGTTATGACTGCAAGGCACGAAGTTTCGTTCAGACTGAAAGGTCTGAATGACAATAAAGGATATTTGACTTGACTTGACTTGATTAACCCAGGAAGGATGGCATGTGAAGATTTGAAAGATGAATGCTGTTCCTGAAGTTAACCTTGTGCTGCACTGACACAGCCAAGCTTGGAGTAAAATGGAGAATTAAAGTGAGATGACTGGAGAGTAAATGAACCTTAACGGAGTAAACTGAGCTGATCTGTTCTAATAATCTTGAGAGAAATTTTCATAGGGTGTTGTAGAAAGGGCTACTGGTAGCAAACTTTGTTAACTTCTCAGTATATGGCTGTACAATTAGATAAAAGTTATCTCAAACTAATCCTGCACACTTTTTGTTTCCATGTACATTTAATGTGCAGGATTGGTTTAAGATCATCTCAGGTTGGCATCGTTAATCTGGACTGAAGAGGTAGAGGGGAGGGAATGGGGCAAGATGAGGAGAGAGATGGTTGATTGTCATATAGAGCCAGGTGGGGGAGCGAATGGTCGAAAGGAATGGGAAGCTGCAAAGGGAATGTGGAGACAACAAAAGGCTAAAGTAATATGGGGCTCGTGTGTATTATCTGCAAACTGCAATGTAGTTATTGTCAAGGCTATTTCAGCAGCACCTCCAAGGCCTGTGCCGTCTAGCATTAAAAAATGAAGGACAATAGGGAACTTTGCCATCTACCATATTTTCTTGACTTGGAAATATGTTAATTCCCTCATTGCCACGGGGTCAAATGCTGGACCTGCGTCCATTAGCAAATAGAATTGTCTGCTCTGCCATTCAGAAAGAGAGAGGTTGATCATGTGTTTCTAGATCACCTTTACATCTGAATCTCATTTCTATGATTTGCTATAGTATTCAAAAATCAAAAAATCTCGAGTACAATTGAAGTAAATAGAACAGGTAGTACTAGTACTGTGTGGATTCTGTGCCACCAAAACAATACTTGACTCGTGCTACGGTAGTTTTCTGGGAATTTCTGGGGGGAAAGATATTGTGGAAGGCTGAGTTGTCTTGATGAAACATAATTAAGCTTAATGATCTGAATGAATATTACCTGGGGATATTCATGATACGCACTTAACTTAAAGCAAAAGACTGGAGGTGCTTGAAATCTGAAATAAAGTAGAAACATAGAAAATAGAGCAGGAGTAGGCTGTTTGGCCCTTCGAGCCAGCACCGCCATTCAATATGATCATGGCTGATCATCCAAAATCAGTATCCCGTTCTGGCTTTTTCCCCATATCTTTTGATTCCCTTAGCCCTAAGAGCCAAATCTAACTCTCTTGAAAACATCCAGTGAATTAGCCTCCTCTGCCTTCTGTGGCAGAGAATTCCGCAAATTCACAACTCTCTGGGTGAAAAAGTTTTTCCTCGTCTCAGTCCTAAATGACCTTCCCCATATTTTTAAACTGTCACCCCTGGTTCTGGACTCCCCCAACATCGGGAACATTTTTCCTGCATCTACCCAGTCCAATCCTCTAAGAATTTTATATGTTTCTATGCTGAAAATGCTGCAAACACACAAAGCGCTATCAAGTCAAAACCTTTTTGCTTTGTGCTTGATCCTCTGTGCTTCTGAACCCTCCTGTCTCATCATGCACTATTAAAGTGCATAGTAGCCGGGCTTTGTGGTTTCCTTTGCTGTGTTAAATTTCCTTTAAAGGAAATATGCAGAGTTAATCGTCATCCAATTAAGCCTGTCTTACTTAGGTTGAAGACCTGTTGATAGTGGAAAGATTAGGCTTCATATTAAGCCATTTCATGTACTCATTGTATGCTCTTTTTAAGAAGTGATTTTGATTAGCCTTTTTATTAGCATCCTGTTCAATTTTTATTTAGTAGGAAGATTGAAGGTTTTTATTACAACAAAGTTTTGTTTTCTGCAGTAGCTTTCATGTGGTCATTTGAGGCGCTTGGAAGATGGGAATAAAATGGCATACCCACTGAGGAATATTCAGGGACTTGGAAAAGGCAGTGAATTGTACCAAGGATATCAAGAGGCTGGAGATGGGAGCTGGAACTTTATTAACCTTCATCAGAGGCTGTTAGATACATGCAGCTCTTTAACTAAATCCAAACCCAGATCTACTGAAATAGAAAATTAAACTTGGAACTTTGCTTGAAACTTTGGCAATTTGTTTTTCAAGTCCCTGTTGTTACAGCTTACAATTTTATCTCGGTAAAGACATTTTAGTTTGTTATAATTTAGATCAGCAAAATATATTGTAAATTAAAAAAAATAACGTTTATTTTCATTATGTAAAAATAAAATTAGGAAAGGGTGAGGCGGATAAGCTTAGTCTTTTACAGCAAATGGGAGATTTGTGGGCAAGGTGTTGTAAAGGGCCTGTCCCACTTATGCGACCTTTACAGGCGACTGCCGGCACCCGTGACAGTTCGCCGAAATTTTCAACATGTTGAAAAATCAGCGGCGACCAGAAAGACGCTACGACTCTTTGGAGACCTCTCACGACTGTAGGAGACCTCCCACGACCATACAGCCTGTATGGTTGTGATAGGTCTCCTATGGTCGTGAGAGGTCTCCAGAGTCTTTCTGGTCGCCGCTGAATTTTCAACATGTTGAAAATTTCGGCGACCCATCACAGGTGCCAGCAGTCGCCTGTAAAGGTCGCGAAAGTGGGACAGGCCCTTAACTAGCAATTTCAATTCACAATATTTCAGTTCTAGGCATTAATGTTGGGTTTCAAATAATTTTAAAGAGCTATTAAGCATTCCGTTTCCGTAACATCTTTTATAGGACACTTGCATCTGAGCAATGTTCAATGTGAAAATAATTTGTCTCCTTTTATTCTGAAATTCTGCTCATTTAGCATTTTAGCAGTGAGACAACTAAATATATAATAGCATAACTTTCATTTGTGGTGACTTCTGCAAGTGATGCACATTTCATAATGTATCTCACCAGTTGCAGGTTATGTAGGTTATCCACCAAAAAATACTGCAAAATATTTTCATCCAGCTTTGGCTGTTTTTCAGATCAATCTGTTACCTTTTAGATGACATTTGCTTGGCTGTCAAATTAAAACCTAACTCATCGTGGCCACACCTAACGTGACCAGAGTCCAAGAGCATCAGATTTTTTTTCTTTGTGTCTCAAATTTGGTGGATTGGCTAGATAGCCATGGACGACAATAACATTTGATTGCACTGTGGCATCTTCTCCAGTTAAAACTCATGAAAACCTTTGTTTTTTAATTTTTTGAATGTTACTTCATGGTTCTGTGTGGTTAAGAAGAATGGTATATTTTTAATGATTTTTGTCCAGCTGTATGAAGAAATTGTGTAAGGATTGGTTAATTTTTCCTTTGGCGAAGTCATTGCAGTGATATTAGCACAATGCAAAATAATTATGCTGTAAGCTGATTTGTGCAGGGACCAGGTAGACACAAAATGCTGAAAGTAACTCAGCGGGTGAGGCAGCATCTCTGGTGAAAAGGAATGTGCGATGTTTCGGGTCGAGACCCTTCTTCAGACCACATGGTAAAAGCTGTGCTGAGTTACGTCACTATTTGTAGAACTAAAACAGAAATCACTGAAATCAAGTATTTGCACTGGTTTCAAATAGAATTTTGGCAAGAAGATTGTTGTCTTGAGGCCTTTCATTTTATTGTTTATTTCAATGTTTGAGCATCATTGTCAATTTTTTGTCTTTATTTCCACTTTTTGCTCTGTGAATTCGAATTTGAATCCATATATAAATAATTTGAAAGCCTCATGATCTTAAAATGAGTGTAACTCTTGAAAATTATCCTTTTTTTAATGTAGCTTTCAAGTGCTTTGAACTATTTTTCCGTTCTGTTATTGATATTCTCAGTTGGCAGGAAGTTAAACCAATCCCCATCTAAGCTGCCTCGTGAGGTTATAGACAATGAGGAGGGGGGGGGGGGGATCAAGGAGGGAATCAATTGTGGGTATGACCCTGTAATAATATATTAGTTTGGTAAATGTGCATTGTTTCTCATTCTTCTATCAATACATCGTATAGCATGTCTGTGCTGATGAATTATACCAGCACCAACTGCCTATTTCACTGAATTCTGTATGCACTTCATCGGTGACTTGGTTTGTTGTAATGTATCTTCTGCAGATGGGCACCTATGACACGTTTCCTGATTGTTGAATAAGTACAAGCCACAGCATTGCAATGTGACAGGAAATTGGGCTTTGGTTTACAAAGCATATTTGAAGACATAACTTGAAGTGTAACCTATTCTGATGAAACAAGAAAACAGAAGCTGGCATTTAAAAAAAAATGGTTCCATTATAACCATATAACAATTACAGCACGGAAACAGGCCAACTCGGCCCTTCTAGTCCGTGCCGAACACTTATTCTCCCCTAGTCCCATCTACCTGCACTCAGACCATAACCCTCCATTCCTTTCCAGTCCATAATGTATTTAATGTCCATTTAATGTCCATTATGTATTTAAAAAAATATTTATTATGCTGTGGATATTGTTTTCGTGCCCAGCTGTCTGTAGTTCCAGCCATTTAACATAGAACACAAAAAAGTACAGCACAGGAAGGTTCTTAGGCCCACAATGTCTGTGCCGAACATGATGCGAAGATAAACTAATCTAATTTGTCTATACATGATCCATACCCAGCATATCCATGTGCCTATCTACAAGCAAAATCCCACTATCACATCTGCCGCCACCACCACCCATAGCAACTTGTTCCAGGAACCCGACACTCTGTGTTTTAAAAAAACACCTACCCTGTTCATCTCCTTTAAACTTTGCCCTTCTCATCTTAAAGCTATCCATTCTGGTCTTTAACATTTCCACCCTATGGGGGTGAAAAAGGCTCTGACAATGTGTGCCCCTTATAATTGTATATTATTTTATTATGTTTCACTTCAACCTTTGGCATTCTAGAGAAAACAATACAAATTTGTCCAACCTCTCCTTGTAGTTAATACTCTCCAATCCAGGAAGCATTCTGGTAAAACCTCTTCTGTACTCTCTCCAAAGCTTCCACATCTTTCATTTAATGGGATGACCAGAACTGTATGCAATATTCCAAATGCTGCCCAACCAAACCCGTTTAAAGCTGCATCATGACTTACTGACTATACTTAATACCCAGACAAATGAAGGCGAGAATACCAGAAGCCTTCTTTACCATTCTTATCTATTTGTGTTGCCACTTTCAGGGAGCTATGGACTTGGAGCCGGACCCCAAGATCCCCCTGTACATCAATACTGTTAAGGCAGGCATGATATTCTTCCGATTTAAAACTGAATTCCGATTTTTTTGTTTTCCTATTTTTCAATTTTTTTTGTGCCCGATTATTTGGTGGCCAATCAACCGTTCTCTCTAAGGGGGTTGCGTCCAATCACCGTCCAGCTTCCCTTACTGAAGCAGAAGATGGCTGCAGCCAAAATCATTTTTTCTGTGCTGTTTGCACACAATGCGAGGCAAAGAGACATTTCAGGTAAAACATTTTGTTACGTTTTTTTAGCTGTATGAAGTAATTTATTTCATGAAATATTTATATTTTACTGGTTATGCGTTAGAATAGTTCTAAGCTTCTGTTATGTAAACTACCAGCAGAAAGCTTGGGAATCACTTTCAATTTATTGAAAATGCAGGAGCCCCTGAACCCATACTGGGGGTGCCTAACCGACCTCCTGGACCCCAGGCCAATACTTCCTTCTTTTTTTCTGGAGGTGAATATCCTGCCTGGTTAAGGGTCTTTTCCGCAATTACACAGTGCGGGGCACATTGTCAGTCCCATAATGTTTGGGACAAGGATCCATCATTCATTCATTTGCCCCTGTACTCCACAATTTGAGATTTGTAATAGAAAAAAATACATGTGGTTAAAGTGCACATTGTCAAATTTTAATAAATGCAATTTTTATAAATTTTGGTTTCACCATGTAGAAATCACAGCGGTGTTTATACATAGTCCCCCCCCCCCCCCCCCCCCCTTCCCCCTCTGTTTCAGGGCACCACATGGCTTCGCGGTTGTTAGTAATAGCTCAGGTGTGTATAATTGCCTCCTTAATGCAGGTATAAGAGAGCTCTCAACACATATTCTTTCCTCCAGTCTTTCCATCACCTTTGGAAACATTTATTGCTGTTTAACATAGAAACATAGAAAATAGGTGCAGGAGTAGGCCATTCGGCCCTTCGAGCCTGCACCGCCATTCGATATGATCATGGCTGATCATCCAACTCAGTATCCTGTACCTGCCTTCTCTCCAGACCCCCTGATACCTTTAGCCACAAGGGCCACATCTACCTCCCTCTTAAATATAGCCAATAATCTGGCCTCAACTACGTTCTGTGGCAGAGAATTCCAGAGATTCACCACTCTGTGTGAATTTTTTTTCTTCTCATCTCAGTCCTAAAAGATGTCCCCTTTATCCTTGAACTGTGACCCCTTGTTCTGGACTTCCCCAACATCGGGAACAATCTTCCTGCATCTAGCCTGCCCAACCCCTTAAGAATTTTGTACGTTTCTATAAGATCCCCCCTCAATCTTCTAAATTCTAGCGAGTACAAGCCGAGTCTATCCAGTCTTTCAACATGAGGACCAAGGTTGTGCCAATGAAAGTCAAAGAAGCCATTATGAGACTGAGAAATAAGAATAAAACTGTTAGAGCCATCAGCCAAACCTTAGGCTTACCAAAATCAACTGTTTGGAACATCATTAAAAAGAGAGTACTGGTGAGCTTACTAATTGCAAAGGGACTGGCAGGCCAAGGAAGACCTCCACAGCTGATGACAGAAGAATTCTCTCTATAACAAAGAAAAATCCCTAAACATACCTGTCTGACAGATCAGAAACACTCTTCAGGAGTCAGGTGTGGATTTGTCAATGACCGCTGTCCACAGAAGATTTCATGAACAGAAATATTGGATGGCCAGGTTACAGTTTGCCAAGAAGTACTTAAAGGAGCAACCACAGTTCTGGAAAAAGGTCTTGTGGACAGATGAGACGAAGATTAACATATCAGAGTGATGGCAAGAGCAAAGTATGGAGGAGATAAGGAACTGCCCAAGCATACCACCTCATCTGTAAAACACGGTGGTGAGGGTGTTATGGCCTGGGCATGTACGGCTGCTGAAGGTACTGGCTCACATATCTTCATTGATGATCCAACTGCTGATGGTAGTTGCATCATGAATTCTGAAATGTATAGACACATCCTATCCGCTCAAGTTCAAACAAATGCCTCAAAATTCATTGGCCGCTGGTTAATTCTACAGCAAGCCAATAATCTCAAACATGCTGCTAAAGCAACAAAGGAGTTTTTCAAAAACGAAAAAATTGTAAATTCTTGAGTGGCCAAGTCAATCACCCGATCTGAACCCAATTGAGCATGCCTTTTATATGCAGAAGAGAAAACTGAAGGGGACTAGCCCTCAAGACAAGCATAAGCTAAAGATGCCTGCAATACAGGCCTGGCAGAGCATCACCAGAGAAGACACCAGCAACTGGTGATGTCTATGAATCGCAGACTTCAAGCAGTAATTGCAGGATATGCAACAAAATACTAAACATGACTACTTTCATTTACATGACATTGCTGCGACCCAAACATTATGGTGCCCTGAAATGGGGGGGGACTATGTATAAACACTGCTGTAATTTCTACATGATGAAACCAAAGTGTGTAAATTGGAGGAGGCCCAGTACAGAAAGGTCAGATTGGTCAGTTAAAGTGCAGGCCCAGTACAGAAAGGTCAGTTAAAGTGCTGAGCAACCAGGAGATCAGGTAGGTTAAGGTGGACTGGGCGGAGGTGTTCAGCGAAATGACCGCCGAGCCAGTGTTTGGTTTCGTCAATATGCAGGAGTTAACACCTGAAACAGCAGATAACAGGAGATGAGGTTGGAGGAGGTGCAAAGACTGTCGGGGTCCTTGGATGGAGTCGAGGGGGAAGGTAAAGGGACAGGTGTTGCATCTCTTGCTGTTGCAGGGGAAAGTACCTGGGGAGGGGGTGGTTTGAGTGGGGAGCGACGTGTTGACCAGGGAGTTGCGGAGGGAACGGTCTCGGAGGAAAGCTGAAAGGGGTGCAGATGGGAAGATGTGGGCATGAGTAGGATTCCGTTGGAGGTGGCGAAAATGTTGGGATAATTATTTGCTGTATGCGACAGCTGATGTGGTGGAAGGTGAGGACATAGGGGACTCTGTCTTTGTTACGAATGGGGGGAGGGGGAGCAAGAGCGGAGCTGTGGGATATCAAGGAGACCCTAGTGAGAGCCTCATTTCTAATGGAAGAGGGAAACCCTCATTCTCTAAAGAATGAGGACAAATCCGTTGAACTGGTATGGAAAACCTCATCCTGGGCGCTGATCCCCCAGAGCCAACTGATCACCAAACTCGGTAACCTGGGCATCGACCCCTCCCTCTGCAACTGGATACTGGACTTTCTAACCAACAGACCCCAGTCTGTTAGGTTAGACAAGCACACCTCTTCAACCCTCACCCTGAACACCAGCGTTCCACAGGGCTGTGTGCTGAGCCCCCTCCTCTACTCCCTCTTCACCTATGACTGCACACCTGTACATGGTACTAACACCATCATCAAGTATGCAGATGATACAACGGTGATTGGCCTCATCAGCAACAACGATGAGTCGGCCTACAGGGAGGAGGTCCAGCACTTAGCAGCATGGGGCGCTGACAACAACCTGGCCCTTAACTCCAAGAAGACCAAGGAGCTCATTGTAGACTTCAGGAAGTCCAGGGGCGGCACGCACACCCCCATCCACATTAACGGGACGGAGGTGGAACATGTTTCTAGCTTCAGGTTCCTGGGAGTCAACATCTCCGATGACCTCTCTTGGACCCACAATACCTCAACTCTGATCAAGAAGGCTCACCAGCGTCTCTTCTTCCTGAGGAGACTGAAGAAGGTCCATCTGTCTCCTCAGATCCTGGTGAACTTCTACCGCTGCACCATTGAGAGCATCCTTACCAACTGCATCACAGTATGGTATGGCAACTGCTCTTGTCTCCGACCGGAGGGCATTGCAGAGGGTGGTGAAAATTGCCCAACGCATCACCGGTTCCTCGCTCCCCTCCATTGAGTCTGTCCAAAGCAAGCTCCCCTCCATTGAGTCTGCGGAGGGCGCTCAGCATCGCCAAGGACTGCTCTCACCCCAACCATGGACTGTTTACCCTCCTACCATCCGGGAGGCGCTACAGGTCTCTCCGTTGCCAAACCAGCAGGTCCAGGAACAGCTTCTTCCCGGCGGCTGTCACTCTACTCAACAACGTACCTCGGTGACTGCCAATCACCCCCCCCCCCCCGGACACTTATTATTATTTATTCAAATCATTTGCTATGTCGCTCTTCCAGGGAGATGCTAAATGCATTTCGTTGTCTCTGTACTGTACACTGACAATGACAATTAAAATTGAATCTGAATCTGAACGAGTCCATGCTGACCTAGAGGCCCATCTGTGAAAGTGCTATTTGCCCATCTGAAATTGACCTCTATACACTGACATTGTTAGCCACTCTCTATTCATCTCTTTATATTACCTTAACCTCAAGTGCTTATATTTATGTTACCTTGTGTCTTCTGTAAATCCCCAGGTTATCTGATAATGTGAAATGTGACCTTTTTCCTGGGCATTTTTATTTTTGCAGTTATCAAATTTCCAGATTGGTTTACTAGATGGAAAATTATTTCAGCATGCCTTTCCTAGTAGCAATCCACCACGATCTACACTGTAAAGGGCCTGTCCCACTTGGCAATTTTTTTTCGGCGATTACCAGCATAATATCAGTGTCGCCAAAAGACTTTGAAAATGTCAAAATCCAGCGGTGACAAAAAAAATGTTGCGACACTTGAAAAAACACAGCACGCTATACGCTATCAGGCCGTGAATTTTTCGGTGACCTGATACGTCAGTCAATTATGCCGGCAGTTGCCGAAAATATCGCCAAGTGGGACAGGCTCTTAAGAAGTTGCACTTGACATTGCTGCTGAGCATATGCAAATGTATCTCTTTTCCAATGATATTCTTATTGATTTTTTTTCATTTGCCAGTTTGTATGGATAAAATACTGTTTCTAACTCTGCAATGGTTTAATTTTACACTGAGCATGATGTTGGGGATCTGCCCATTTCACCAATTGCTTTTGTTCAAATTTGATTTAATTATATCATTGCTATGTTTTTATTGCAATGTTAAACATTATGAAATTCCAGGACCTCGGGTTGTTATTTTAACATTTTTAGCTCGAGTTAAAAGCTCATAGCTTTTGGCAAACAATTTGCTCATTCTATTAGTCAAGTCAAGAGTGTTTTATTGTCATGTGTCCCAGATAGATCAATGAAATTCTTGCTTGCTGCAGCACAACAGAATATGTAAACATAGTACACCGTAAACAATATGATAAACGAGAGAGAAAAAAAAGTTCAGTGTGTATATGTACATACCCATAAGCGCGCGCACACACACGCACACAATATATATCCACGTATATACACATATATACATACACACTCAAAAAACAAATGATAGTAGTGCAATAATAATAATAGTCTATTGAAGTTCAGAGCTTATTTGAGTGTTTAATAGCCTGATGGCTGTAGGGAAGAAGCTGTTCCTGAACCTGTATGTTAGTTTTCAGGCTCCTGTACCCTTTTCCCGATGGCAGTGGTGAAATGAGTGTGTGGCCAGGATAGTGTGGGTCTGATGATGCTGGCTGCCGTTTTGAGACAGCGACTCCAATAAATCCCATCAATGGTGGGGAGGTCAGAGACGGTGATGGACTGGGCAGTGTTCACAACTTTTTGCAGTCTTTCCTGCTCCCGGGCGTTCAAGTTGCTGAACCAGGCCATGATGCAACCAGTCAATGTGCTCTCCACTGTACACCTGTAAAAGTTCAAGAGAATCCTCTCTGACATACTGAATCTCCGTAATCTTCTCAGGAAGTGGAGGTGTTGATGTGCTTTATTTATAATTGCATCAGTGTGCTGGGTCCAGGAAAGATCTTTGGAAATATGTACGCCCAGGAATTTGAAGTTTTTGACTCTCTCCACCATCTGTTGATATACAGGATTGTGGGTCCTCTTCTTTCCTCTTCCAAAGTCCACAACCAGTTCATTGAGATATTGAGAGCCAGGTTGTTGTGCTGGCACCATTTGGTCAATCGGTCGATCTCACTTCTGTACTCTGACTCATCGCCATCTGTAATTTGTCCAACAACGGTGGTGTCGTCGGCAAACATGAAGATGGAGTTCACACTGTGTATTGTTTACACAGTCATGAGTATATGGCTACACAGTCATGAGCAGGGGGCTAGGCACGCAGCCTTGAGGTGCTCCTGTGCTGATTGGCACAGATGTAATGAGGAAGACGTATTTCTGCCAATTCAAACAGACTGTGGTCTGTGGATGAGGAAGTCGAGGATCGAATTACAGAGGGGTGTTCAGAGACCCAGAAGTACAATGCTCTGACAAGCTCTTTTCCCAGCCTCCCCGACTTGTTTACTGCTCCGCTGGTAATTTACCTTGTACTGCAAGTATCGTTCAGTGGCTCGTATGTTGTGCTGCAAACATACTTTTGATGAGCAGTGAACACCTAATCCATTGTGCCCCTGGATGGTTGATTCGACACCTCAGGGAGCACTCATCCAGCTACTGAAAAGAGGAAATTGAGGAAGATCAGTCAAGGCTCCTGCTTGAAGCCTCTGTAATTAATTAGTGCAATGGATTTGTTTCCTAATTGGAATTTATTGAGCCCTGGAAAGCTAGTAATGCTTAACCAGGTTACTCTGTGAGCTAGAATAGACCTAAGAAGTCAAAATGCCCCCCATCTCAAGAAAACAAGGAAGTAATGAGCTAGTTAGAAATATTATAAATTGATGGCATAATTTTAAGTCTGACACAAAACCGAGGAGGTGATGAAGATGAAGGGGACATAGACAACTGAGTGGGCAACGATGTGTAGAGTTCAAAAATGTGAGTTTGTCCAGTTCACTAAAAACAGAGAGCATTTAAATATTAAGTGAGATTGTTGATATTCAACGGGACCCAGGTCTCCAGACATACAAGTCATTGAAAGCTAGCATATCACATAATTAGAAAGACAACTGGTATGTAAAAATGCCTTCAATTTACATAGTGCCTTGGTGAGACGTTTACTGGAATACTGCAAAACTTTTGTCAGAAAAAAATGTGATACGTGGAAATTGAGTAGGGTAGCTCAACATGATGTTCAGTGTGAAGAAGGGTCTATATCCGAAACGTCACCCATTCCTTCTCTCCAGAGATGCTGCCTGTTCCGTTGAGTTACTTCAGCATATTGTGATCAGTCTGAAGACGGGTCTTAACCCGAAATGTCACCCATTCCTTCTCTCCAGAGATGCTGCCCGTCCTGCTGAGCATTTTGTGTCTTATCACCAAAGATGTTGCTTGACTGTTGCAGTGCATTGTCTTTTTTTCTAAACCAGCATCTGCATTTCCTTGCCTATATTATTCCCTTGACAATGATTCCATATTTTGCAACTGACACAGGCCAGACTAATTATTTCTGACTGTTCTTTCATGAAATGGGTGTTACTTTTGTGGTGTTCCAATCTGTTGGGTCTTCTCCGGCATCTTGAGAATTTCAGATCTTGATGTAAATGATTGTTAATAGGGGGTTAATTACACCTTGGTTGCATTATGCATTGCATTCAACAAAACAATAAGGTGTTGTTGAACATGTGTTTGCACTTACACACACATCCATTTCTTCCATCTGGAGTAGGTGAGGTTTCGAGACCCTTCTTCAGATATCTTTGGAGATGCTGTCTGAGATGCTGCCTGACCTACTGAGTTACTTCAACAATTTGTCCTTTTTTGAGGGATTAATAACAAGGCATTTAGTAAGCTATAAGGCAATCAAACAGAGTCGACATGCTTTTATATCAAAGACGGACACAAAATGCTGGAGTAACTCAGCGGGTTAGACAGCATGTCTGGAGAAAAGGAATGGATGATGTTTCGGGTCGAGACTCTTCTACACATGTTTTTATTTCAGATGACTTTATCATTGCATACACTAGAATGCAATGAAATTCCTTGTTTACATGAAGCTCAGAGTACACAGTATACATTGTAATGATAAATACAACTGATGATATAGTTGAAGGTAAATAAATCTTAAATAGTGCCAAAATAGTTGAGTGCAATAACCAAATGAGATAGAATTAACAGCAAGAGAACGTGGCAGCATCTCAGGGAAGGGGCAGTGAAAGAGGCGATTGGTTCATGAATCTACCAACAATGGGGAAGAAGCTGTTTTTAAGTCTGAATATCCAGGCTTTCAAGCACCTGGGTCTGGAGTTTACACATTCTCTCTGTGACCACGCGGATTTCCTCCGAGTGCTCTAGTTTCCTCCTATATCCCAAAAGACGTGCAGGTTGTAAGTTAATTAGCCTCTAAAAAATTGTCCAAAGAGTGTATGAATAACATACAATGCCCTCCATAATGTTTGGGACAAAGACCCGTCATTTATTTTTTTGCCTTTGTACTCCACAATTTGAGATTTGTAATAGAAAAAATTACATGTGGTTAAAGTGCACATTGTCAGATTTTAATAAAGGCCATTTTTATATATTTTGGATTGTGTAGTCAGACCTAACAACATTAGCTGCGCATCATACATACAGGTGCACAACCTTTTATCCGAAGATCCAAATAACGAAAACCTCCGAATAGTGGCCATTTTTGGGGTCCTTGAAGAAAGGTCCTTGAAAACGTTCACCAAGGGCGGCCCGCAGAGGTGACAGCGGAACCTCCGGTCGGTCCTCGAAGAAAGGGGAACTAAATCCCCATTCATAAAAGAGAAGGTGAGGGTATATTGCGCGGGAAGGTTAATAATTGACAATATGCTGCGGCCTGCCCGCTGAGTTAAAAAGTTCCCACGGTAGACTCACGATACACAGTGTATCGTGAGTCTTGCGTGGGAACTTTTTAACTCAGCGGGCAGGCCGCAGCATATTGTCAATTATTAACCTTCCCGCGCAATATACCCTCACCTTCTCTTTTATGAATGGGGATTTAGTTCCCCTTTCTTCGAGGACCGACCGGAGGTTCCGCTGTCACCTCTGCGGGCCGCCCTCGGTGAACGTTTTCAAGCGCAAGCACGGAGATCCCAGAGACCCACAGCCAACAGCAGCCCAGCCCAGCCCCGCTCCAACTACAGAGGAAAACTGCAAACTGGCCGGAGACGTCAGGACCACCAGAAGCCGTTCCCCGAGCTGCGCCCCCTCATCGGGACACCGACCCCCAGGCCCACTGCAAGCACGGAGATCCCACAGACCCACAGCCAACAGCAGCCCAGCCCCGTTCCAACCAAAGATCTTTGGTTCCTACTACAGAGGAACCTGGGTTGCGGATGACGGGGCGCAGCTCGGGGCGTCGTAGGGGACCATCGGGGACCGGGTTCCTGTTGGTCCTGACGTCTCCGGCCACCTGCCATCCTCCGGGAACTGTACCGCCCTTGCAGGAGAGTGGGGTTGTTTGCAGTTGCAGAGGGAGGGGGCAAGGGCGGTACAGTTCCCATTCTCAGCTCCAGTCCAGGGGGGTGGCCGGAGACGTCAGGACCAACGGGACACCGACCCCCAGGCCCACTGCAAGCACGGAGATCCCAGAGACCCACAGCCAGCAGCAACTCCAGCCCAGCCCCGCTCCAACTCCAGAGGAACACGTAGGGGCAGAAGCTGATGGTGTGCAAGGTACGTCTTGTTCTTGGGGTGGCGGATGAGGGGGCGCAGCTCGGGCTGTGGGCAAACTGCCACTTGTCGCCGTAGCGGCCCATCGGGGAGCGGATTCCTCTGGAGTTGGAGGGGGAGGGGGGTATTGTGCTGTTTGATCGCCCCCTGCTATCCCAGGGACAGGGAGACACATCGGCTTTTTAGACTGGTGGGCAATCACTTCCAAAGTTCTGCCCACACAGTCAGTGCACCTCTCCTACACTGCATTTCATACAAACATTTATTCTGCAAGAAAAAACTACATAGAAGACACAAACTCGCGACCGAGTAACTGCCAGGATCGAGGCGCAAACTCGCGACCTAGCTCGGGGATTCAAGAATCCCCGAGCTAGGCCGCCTAAGGGCATGTAGCCCCGCTAGGGTGACATGAGTGCGAGAGTTGATTCAATGCTGCGGGCACATTTACAAATTCAGGAATTCATTCAACACACTGCATTACATACAGACATTTATTCTGCAAGAAAAAACGACATTGAAGACTCAAACTCGCGACTGAGTAACTGCCGGGATCAAGGCGCAAACTCGCGACCTTGCGGATATGAGCCGAGCACTCTACCACTGAGCCAGCCGTTAAAATCTACGCTAAAAAATTTCCATTCCGAAGACCGACAAATTCTGAATTACGAAAAGTGTCTGGTCCCAAGGCTTTCGGATAAAAGGTTGTGCACCTGTACAAAGACGCTTAATCTCAATTATTGTAGTTCATTTTTTTGGAGAAATTCCCTTTGTTCCATCCATTACTCTCCTACAACATTTGGACCATTAGAGTGATTGATGAGTCTCTATTTCCCAATTCTGAAGAGTCAGAGTCACAGATGCTACCTGGCCAGTGTTTTTTTTAACCAGCATTATATATGCTTGTTTACTCCAATGTTAGAATACCATAGATGTTTGAAAATAAAACTTGAGCAAAATATATTGTGTTTTACAGCCATTTATATAACTATCCATTTGGGTGAAAATTTAGTTTTGTAGATGGGAGCTAATGGAAGCTTTAGAAAAATATCGATATAAACGATTAAAAAAACGGCTGAATTACTTTGAAGACGGTAACATGACATGGCACAGCTGAGCTGAACAGCAGCCTGAGTGTAGTGGGACATGAAGCTTGTAATTTGAGTTTCCTGCCTGGGATACTTCAGTTCATTTCAACTGCCCCATTCTTTGTCAATCATGAGGGCTATTTCCCATCCAACTGTGACGTTAGTTGTCAACCATCTGCTGGAATGTGCAGCCATATGGGAAAATAATTACTCACAATCTTGGAACAAACATATTTTCCCTGTTTCTCAGGTTCACTGAAGATTGTATCAGGCCATCTCTTGGACTAACAGTTGTGAAAGATAAACTCGTACAAAGATATGTAGAAAAAAATTCACATGAATCATTTCTTCCAAACAAATGCCCTAGACAGAACCCTGGATTCTGTTGTAAACCAGGGATGCCGTTTGTACAAATGTTGCATCTTTATGGCCTCCAGAAGTAACAAAGAATTCTGCATCTGTCCACTATTTCTGAAATCTTGTCACATTTGTAATACATGGTAATGCAGCAGTGAGCCACAACGACAGCCAAGCTGACGGGATTGTGCGATGGATGAAGGAGGGCTCACTGGTGCACTTTACAAGTAGGGGCTTGTGTCAGAAGCCGGTGCAGGGAAGGCCATGTGAGCTGGGAGGTGGGTACACTGATCTGCCCAGATACAGCATGAAAACAGGCCCTTCACCCACTGCGTCCACGCTGACAATGTTACTATGTTATTCCACTTCGTACACTCTTGATGCAATTTTTTAGAGGCCAATTAACTAACGATACGAAAGAACTTTATTTATCCCAGGCGGGAAATTGATCTGCCAAAAGTCTTAAAAATACAAAATACACAAAATACATGAAACATGAACTGAAAGTGATGAGTGGAGAGGCTTGGGGGATGTGTAAAGATTGGGGGGTGGGGGGGAGGAAGGGAGTCAGTCTCAGTCTACCGCACGAACGAAGGGAGCGGAGTTCTAAAATGTGGTAGCCACGGGGAAGAAGGATCTCTTGTGGCGTCTTGTCCTGCATCTTGGTGGAACCAGTCTGTTGCTGAAGGTACTCCTCAGGTTGACCGGTGTGTCACGGAGGGGGTGAGCTGTATTGTCCTGGATGCTCCGCAGTTCGAGGAGCATCCTCCCCTCTATTACCATCTCACATGAATCCAACTCCGCCCCAGGATGGAGCCAGAACCTGCACGTCTGAGGAAATCCACGTGGTCACAGAGAATGTGTAAACTCTAGACACAGGAGCTTCCCACTACAGATGACTACATCTCTTCCCACGCTGGCTATCCCCATCCCTTGATATCAATTTTTCTGTCACTGTCAAATTTGCTTCCCAGATGAGAGGTCTTTCACCCTAGGACATCCAAAAAGTTCTTTTTTCAGTAAACATGGTTTTCCTCCCAGCTGTTTTGGATGGAACCATCATACATGTCTGTTCTCCTGTAATTCAGCTCTTGCTCCCCCGAGATAGAACAAGGAAAGAGTTCTCCTGGTCGGAACCTTTCACTTCACTAACCTCTGCATCCCCACTAACATCCGGCACCATTCATGTGATGCCACCACCAGTCACATCTTCTTGCTCCCACCACTTTACAGTTTCTGCACACTCCTTCTGCAACTCCTTAGCTTACTCATCCCTTCCCACCTAATAAACCCCCTCACCAGCCACTGTCCCTGCAATTGTCAGAGATGTGATGCCTGTCCCAGCTTCAATCCAGTGACTCCAGCAGTCCTTCCAAGTGAGACAGAAGTTCACGTGCACCTCTTCAAACATATAACATATAACATATAACAATTACAGCATGGGAACAGGCCATCTCGGCCCTTCAAGTCCGTGCCGAACACTTATTTTCCCCTACCTTGGTTACTGCATTTGGTGCTCCAGATGCTACCTCCTTCAGATTGGCAATATCAAGCATAGACTAGGTAACCGCTTTGCCAGACACTTGCACTCTGTCTGCCAAGGCCGCTAACCATTTAACTTCCCTTCCCAATCCTGTATCAACCTTTCTGCTCATGGGCTCCATTGCCACAGTGACACATAAACTGGCGGAACAGCATAGACACATGGAAAATAGGTGCAGGAGTAAGCCAATCGACCCTTTGAGCCAGCACCGCCATTCAATATGATAATGGCTGATCATCCAAAATCAGTATCCCGTTCCTGCTTTCTCCCCATAATCCCATGATTCCGTTAGCCCTAAGAGCTATAACTAACTCTCAATTGAAAACGTCCAGTGAATTGGCCTCCACTGCCTTCCGTGGCAGAGAATTCCACAAATTCACAACTTTCTGGGTGAAAATGTTTTCCTCATCTCAGTTCTAAATGGCCTATCCCTTATACTTAAATTGTGACCCCTGGTTCTGGACTCCCCCAACATTGGGAACATTTTCCTGCATCTAGCCTGTCCAATCGCTAAAGAATTGTATATGTTTCTATAAGAATCCCTCTCATCCTTCTACATTCCAGTGAATATAAGCCCAGTCGATCCATTCTTTCATCAATATTAGCCCAGTCGATCAATTTTTTCATCAGATGTCAGTCCTGTCATCCCGGGAATTAACCCGGTGAACCTACGCTGCACTCCTTCAACAGCAAGAATGTCCTTCCTCAAATTAGAAGACCAAAATTGCACACAATACTCCAGGTACGGTCTCACCACGACCCTGTCCAACTGCAATAGGACCTCCTTGCTCCTAAACTTAAATCCTCTCTCAATGAAGGCCAACATGCCATTAGCTTTCTTCACTGCATGCTGTACCTGTATGCTTACTTTCAGTGACTGATGTACAAGCACACACAGGTCTTGTTGCACCTCCCATTTTCTTAAACTGACACCATTCAGATAATAATCTGCGTTCCTGTTCAATATAAGGCCAGTCAATCCATTCTTTCATCCACTCATAATCCGCTTGGCTAGCGTACAACCCAATTGTATAAACATTGAATTCAATTTCAAGTAATATCCCATCCTCCCTCTTTTCCATATACGCATCCCATTCCTTTGCGCACATATTTCTCCCATCGCCTCCCATTCCCCTCCTTTGTATGCTCATCTCCCATCCTCGGTCCCCAATATCTGTCTCACTGGATTTATACTTCACACCTCATCTCTCCTGATGTAACACCCTCTTGCCTCCTATTCATCTCTAGTCTTTGTTATTGCACTCATCTGCCATTAAGCAGAGCCTTTCAAGTTGGGTTTTTGATGTGTGCCTGATGCTGCAAGCCTCTATCTTGGTCCAGATAAGGCAGTTGAAGTGTTATGTGCATGGTAGTTTCTCTCAAATTTGCATATACCTTTATGGTAGGGTACTGGTTCTTAGCATGAATAAAACACATTGGCAGTATTTGTGGAGCACGGTCCATTATTAACATTTCCTCTACTGATTTTTTGATATGTTCAGTAGTTAAACTAACAAATTGATCCATGTTGAATATAATTGAGACTATTTAAATGTACACTTCTTAAATTTGCTGAAAGACATTCAATAATCTAATGAGAGTTATTAGCAGTTTTTGATAATGCATCACCACTTGTCATTACTTCATGGTTCAGGTCAAATTGCTGACCACACAAGAATGTAAGTCTTGTTTGGACTTTCAAGCACCGATGGCTCAATCTGGTCTGGTAATCTGTTCCAGAAATGTCTCCAGCAAACCTCTGCTGGATCGACAGGGCTGTTTTGGCAACAAAAAAATTGAAAGAATTTTTGGAATGCTTCTGACAACAGTGCTGTAGCAAGGGTACTCAGTGAAATGTTCGCATCTTGTGCCTCGTATATGTGCGTGTGCCTTCAAGAAAGGGGTTGTTTTAAAGATGACTTTGGCATATGATGTGTTGTTCTTATTAGCCTTGTGTTCACCCTGTTTTCTAATCACCACCAGCCTGCCCCTCACCTGAATCTAACTATATCTTGGCAGGCTTTGCCCCACCCCCATTTTTTCCCTGCAGCTTTCTCGTCCACTAATCCAATCAGTCTGAAGAAAGATTCTGACCTGAAATGTCGTCTGTCCTCTCCCTCGATAGATACTGCCTGACACGCTGAATTTCTCCAGAATTCGATATTTGGACCGTCACATTATAATGCAGCTTTGTTCTGGGAAAACATGCATAACTAGTAAAACTACCCACCATCTCTACAGCCCTCCTGCACATGCACCTACAATTTTGTAACTATTTGCATGGAGGGCGGTGCATATGTAGAATGCCAGATAAAGTGGTAGAGCTTGATTCAGGTACATACATAGAAAGATTTCTGGAATATGTGCTGGCAGGTAGGATTAACTCGATTAGGTAACTTGGTGGGCATGGATAAGTTGAGCTGAAGGGCCAGTTTCAGTACTGTGTAGCTCTATCACTCTAACTCTATTTAATATGGCGGTGGAACTGGAGCTCATGATCCAATTATTCTCCATAATAATAATAATAATATATTTTATTGTCATTGCACATAGGTGCAACGAGATTTGGTATGCAACTTCCATCCGATCGGCATAACTTAAACAACTAATAAAATGTAGATACCCCGAGAAACATGATTTATAAAAAAAAGAGAACAGTAAACAGTAAAACAGTCTGAAGTGCAAATATGTCTGTGCCGGGTTGATGTGCATGAATACAGTTCATGGGGGGGGGGGGACACTCAGCAGGGCCGGTTCAGAGCAGCGATAGCTCTGGGGATGAAGCTGTTCCTGAGTCTGGAGGTGCGGCCGTAAAAGGCCTTGTAACGTCTGCCGGTAGGTAGGAGTTCGAACAGAGGTGTGTGAGGAGTCTTTGTGGATGCTGACGGCCTTCCTGAGGGACCGTGTGTAGTAGATGCCCTCCACGGCTGGTAGCTGTGACCCAATAATCATCTGCGCCCTGTGGACGACACGCTGAAGAGCTCTCCTCTCCGTCTCCATGCAGCTGAGATACCGCACAGAGATGCCATGCCATAGATAACTGAACTGCCTTAATTCAAATGATTGCAGTTGTGATTACATTTGATGTACTTGGATATCTTTAAGTTTTCAATAAGGTATGATGCATGAGAAGATTAAATAAAACTAGTGCGTGCTGGAGTAATATTCGATTAGACCAAAAGCAGGAAAAATCTATGCCATGTTGGGGAAGGCGCTGTGACCACTGGGACTCCAGGGAGAGGGGATTGATATTGAGATGCAGCCTTTTATGCTCTTTATCAGCAATTGGCTAAAGTATATATTGGTTTATTATTGTCACGTGTACACAGATACGTAAAAAGCTTTGCTGTGTGCCATCTAATCAAATGATACTAAAAGCTGAGTACAATCAAGCCACACAAAAGTATAACAGATAGTGAGTGCAGAACATAGTGTTACATCATTATAGCTTTACAAAAATGGAGAATAAAGACCAAGGTCTGCCATGAGGTAGGGTGGAAGATTGGGATTACTCCATAGTTTATGGGAGAACCATTCATTTGATAACAATGGAGAAGAAATTGTTCCTGAATCTGGTGCAATGTGCTGAAACTTGCAACTTTCGCATTCTGCTCGATAGGAGAGGGGAGAAGAATTTGCTGGGATGAAAATGGTCCTTGATTATGTTCGTTGCTTTCCCGAGGCAGCAAATACAATTTCTTGCAGTTTTGGGCAGAGTTTGATGATACAGTGCTAGTTGGCAGACTGGGCTTTGAGGAGGATGCAGAGAGGTTTCAGATTCATTGCAAGGAGATAATTGGTATGGAGAAATTTGATTAAATATTGCAGGATAAATAAACTTTTTTTGTATCTTTTCAAATAGAGGGACGGAAAAGTGTTGGTCATAGTTGTACGGTGGAAAGCAGGAACCTGCGCATGTGCGCATAATTTGATTTATTTTAATTACACCACTGTTAAGCAGAATGCCTTTCAAAACTTGACTGCATAAGAGGATCAAAACTCAAAGACTTGGTAATGCATTTAAGTTAACATGAGTAACCTGTCACTAAATCTTTTTCAACTTTATTTTGCAGGTGAATCAGGATTAGGGAAGTCAACGCTCATCAACTCTTTGTTTCTGACAGACCTGTATTCATCAGAGTATCCAGGTCCTTCACATAGGATTAAAAAAACAGTTATGGTATGTCCTCAATCTGCAAACCACTTGTATGTTGGTTTATTTTTACACTGTTTACTTTGATTTGAAGTACTTGCTATGAATTTGTTTTACCATGATTATCATCAATGAATTTTTAAAGAAGCATTCGAAGCAATGGGTTACATATCCCTGGTTCGATCTATTGGCAAGTTCACTTTGTATAAGGATTAGTATGCCCACAATGGAAGAAGCAACCCAATATATTCAGAAGTTTAGTTTAATTTGTTGTCACATTTACAGAGGTACAGGATGAAGTTTTTGTTGCGTGCTAGCCAGTCAGCAGAATTATAACATGGTACATACAACAATACTGCATGGGAATAGGCCCTACTGTGCTGAACATGATGCCAATACCAACTCTTATCTTATCTGCCCACTCACAATCAATTTCCCTCCATTTCCGGTGGTGCAGACATATAAATACCTTGGAGTGCACCTTGATAACAAACTGGACTGGTCTGTCAACTCTGACTCCATCTACAAAAAAGGCCAGAGCAGACTCTTTTTCCTCCGAAGGCTCAAATCCTTCAATGTGTGTAATGATATGCTGCACATGTTTTACAAGACTGTGGTTGCAAGTGTTATTTTCTACGCTGTTGTTTGCTGGGGTAACAGCATTAGTGCAAAAAACAACAAGAAGCTGGTCAAACTGGTTAAACGAGCTAGCTCAGTGCTGGAGGGGAGAGTAGACTCTGGGATGGATGTGCATGAGAGGCGTATGAGGCACAAGGTGCAGGTCATCCTAAAAAACCCCGGGCATCCACTCCATGTAATTCTGGAGAGTCAAAAGAGCACTCGGAACAACAACCGGCTCCTCTCCCTGCCCTGTAGAACGGAGCGGTTCAGGAGATCCTTCACCCCTGCAGCCATTAGATTTTATAATTCGGACCGCTAGGCTGTAGGGGGATGCATTTTGCAATTTTTAATTTTTAATTGTTAATTATTGGTCTTTTTAAGTATTTATTGCTCTCAGGTAGTGTCCACATTGTATTCTATGTATTTTCTGTCTGCGTTCGTTTTGAATCTGTGGGTTTGTTGGTTGGGGGCTTCTGGACATCTGAATTTCCCTGAGGGGATCAATAAAGTATTTATTATTATTATGTCCATGTGCCTATCCAAAAGTCTCTTAAATGCCACTATTGTATCTACCTCTACCACCATCCCTGGCAGCACATTCCAAGCATTCTGTGTAAAAAATAAATGTTGCCTCGAACGTCTTCTCTATACTTTGCCCCTTTCACTTTAAAACTATACCTTCTAGTATTTAATATTTCCATCCTGGGGGAAAATGTTTTGACTGCCTACTTTATCTATGCCGCTCATGAATTTATATATCTATCAAATCTCTCCTCGACCTCCAGCTTTCAAGGGATATCAATCCAAGTCTGACTAGAGTTAATACCCCATAATCCAAGCATCTCCCAGTTGCTAATTAATGTATTTCCTCTTCCCATTTCCCCATTGACTTTTCTGTACTGGGCCTCCTCCATTGCTAGAATGAGGCCACGTGCAAACTGAAGGAACAGCACCTCATATTCCACTTGGGTAGATTCCAATGGTATAAACATTGTATTCTCCAATTTTGGGTAACTCCCCCCCCCCCCTTCTATTCTCTTGCCTTTGCCTCACCTGAACTCGCATCTATATCTCCCTCTCCCTCCCCTATGCACCTCCAGCTACACAATTCGCAACTCTTCAATCCTTCTGTCTCAGACATTCTGTTTTTTAATCTCTGGCTTTTGTCCAACTATCTGCATATCAAACCCTAAACCCTCCCCCCCCCCCCCCCCCCCCCCCCCCCCCCCCATCTCACTCAGGCTTTGTCCTACCCTTCCATCCAGCTTTCTCATCACCCCTCCACCACAATCAGTCTGAAGAAGTGTCTAAACCTAAAACATCACCTATCTATGCTCTCCAGAGATGTTGTCTTACCCACTGAGTTACTCTAGCACATTGTCTTCTTTTGTAAACCAGCATCAGCAGTTTCTCGTGTTAAAGATAAATCACCTCTGCACCCTTTCCAAAACTTCCATAACCTTCATGTAATGAGACGATCAGAACTGCACTCAATACTCTAAATGCAGCCTAACCAAAGTCCTATGAAGCTGCATCATGACGTATTGATTCTTGTACTGAATGCCTTGTCCAATGAAGGCAAGCATACTGCAGGCCTTCTTGCCCTTTCTTTCTAGTGGTGTTGACACTCAGAATGCTGTGGACTTAATCTCCAAAATTCCTCTGTATTTCAATGTTGCTAAAGATCTTGCCATTAATTTTATATTTTCCCTGTATACTTTGATTGGTTTCTTCACAATCCACCATTCCAGCAAGCTTACTAATCAACCCATCTACGTTTATGTCCACATAATTTGTATATATCACAAACAACAGAGGTCCCAGCACAGATTGGAACTGTGGAACTCCACTCGTCACAGATTTCTAACCTGAATATTTTCCTTCCACCACTTCTATCATTGAGCTATTTCTGCATCCATACGACCAAGTCATTGTTAATCCCAAGCATCTTAATTTTCTAGATCAGCTACCAAGGTGGACTATAAAATAAAGAAAACTGGAAGAATGGAGGGGTAGGACAAAGAGTGGCTGGTAATGGGCGTACACGGGTGAAGAGAGGTTTTGATAGGCAGATGTTTGGACAAAGGCCAGAGATGAAAAAAAAACAGGCCTGAGGCAAGAGAGTTGCAAAGTGTGAAGCCAGAGGAAGAAATGTAGGTGGAGGGGAAAATTATGTGCAGGTCCAGATAGAGCACATGGGAGTTGGATGAGAAATGGAATCAAGGGAGAAGGAGAGAAAGCAGGAAAGGGGTACTGATTTTGGATGACGGTGATGGTGAATGGCCTGCTCATGCACATATTTTCTATGTTTTTATGAAAGGGAGGTATGGGGAGAAAGGGGGAGGGAAGTGTTGTTGCAGGTTATTTAAGATTGGAGAATTCAATGATCATACCATTGGGTTATAAGCTAACCATGCTGCTCCTTCAGTTTGCATGTGGCCTCCTTCTGACAATGGAAGATGCCCAGGACAGAAAGCTCAGAAGAATTAAAAAACTTATTTGGTTATGATCATTATCCCTAAAAGGCTGAGGACTGATCTTATAGAGGTATAAAATCATGTGAGGCATGGAGAGTGTAAAGGCACAGTCTTTATCTCAGGGTTGGGGGATCTGGATCTAAAAGGCTTGGGTTTAAGGTGAGATGGGATAGATTTAATCAGAAACTGAGGGCCAGCTTTTTCACACAGGATGGTGGATATATACTGCCAAAGGAAGTAATTGAGACAGCCCCCCCTCCCCCTCCCTTCCCCGTACTCGGGGTCTGAAGCACGTTCGGGGACCAGACCCAACGGGTCTGCACTTGGTCTAGTAACTCTTAAAAGTCATTTGGATAGGTACATGGACAGGAAAGGTTTTGAATAAGGATCAAACATGGGCAAATGGGGATGAATTTAGATGAGCATCTTGGGCATCATGAACAAGTCGTGCTGAAGGGCTGAGTTCTGTGCTGTATTATTGACTCTTTTATGGCATTAGAAGATTTTTTATAGTTCTGGTATGTAATAGTGCCGAGAAATTAACTGTAAAACTTCTATTTTATACTTTTTTATTGTGTGTTGGATTCTTTGACAAAAAAGACGCTTGCCGATAAACTCAGTTCATATTATGTTCCAAATTTATCAAAATTCCTTGTGTTCAAAGGGCCTTGCAAGAGCAAAGGCACAACGAGTGCCAAGACCTGATAGTATACTGAAATTCTTTGCTGTGGTTTAGACTCACCTGATTTTGAGTGTCCTTTTGGGGTGTTGTCAAAATCTAAGTCACTGTAGTGATTCAAGAGGACCAGTTTTTTTCACCATATGCTTGTTTGCATCTACTAGACATTGCCCCATTATGCAGCCTCCTAACACCAGCCTTGTCTGGCATAACTCGGTTTTAGCCCAAGAAAGATGAAGTTAATTTTATTCATGTTGTATTCATTCCAATGCCTGTGATATTACCGGACGTTTCACTGTAGTTTAAAAATAAAACCAAATGTCAAATTTTTACTTCCACTTATAGACCAAACGGATGTGGAATATTTTCAAAGCCTTTCCAAATTGCACGGTTTAACCAGAAATAAATCTGCCTTGGCAAATTTGTTTCTTGGCCAGATGAAGAGATGGGAGTTTTTGCTGAATAAATAACACTCTTGGCAAATGGTCGTCAATTTGGGCCACTTTCACTCGACTATTGCATTTTACATTTGTTTTTATACCTGCTGTTTAATTTTAGAATGGCTTAGATTAAGGAATAAAAGAGGTTTAAAGTTGTTTATTAGTAATCGTATTACGAGGAAAAAGGTTGTTCGGCCAAAATCATCTACGCTGACCAATTTTTTAAATAACTGAGCTGGTCCCATTTGCCTGCTTTGTCCCAGATCCCTCTAAACTTTTCCTATCTAAACATTATTTATATGTCACCATTGTACCTGGCTCTACTGCAAGAAATTGCAGAGTTGTAGATGTAGCCCAGTCCATCTCATAGACCAGACTTCCCACTATTAAGTCCACACTGCCTCGGAAAAGGAACCAACATAATCAAAGACAAGACACAAATTGCTAGTGTAACTCAGCGGGTCAGGCAGCATTTCAAGGGAAAAGGAATTGGTGATATTTCGGGTCGGGTCCCTTCATTAAACAGAGTAACCAGAGTTACCGGGAAGGAAACCAGAGGTATGAAATCAGAAATATGAACAAATCAGAGCTGGCACCAATGACCTAGGAAAGGTGGAGCCCACAATGGGCAATTGTTGGCTGTGGAAGAAGTGATAACAAAGGGATATGTGGATGTAAACTGTGAAACTAGAAGGATGACTTGCGTGGGGGTGGGGTGACTAGCGGGGTACCGCAAGGCTCGGTGCTGGGACCGCAGCTATTTACAATATACATCAATGATATAGATTAAGGGATTCAAAGTAACATTAGCAAATTTGCAGATGACACAAAGCTGGTGGGCAGTGTGAACTGTGAGGAGGATGCTAGGAGACTGCAAGGTGACTTGGATAGGCTGGGTGAGTGGGCAAATGTTTGGCAGATGCACTATAATGTGGATAAATGTGAGGTTATCCATTTTGGTGGCAAAAATAGGAAAGCAGACTATTATCTAAATGGTGGCCGATTAGGAAAAGGAGATGCAGCGAGACCTGGGTGTCATGGTACACCAGTCATTGAAAGTAGGCATGCAGGTGCAGCAGGCAGTGAAGAAAGCGAATGGTATGTTAGCTTTCATAGCAAAAGGATTTGAGTATAGGAGCAGGGAGGTTCTACTGCAGTTGTACAGGGTCTTGGTGAGACCACACCTGGAGTATTGCGTACAGTTTTGGTCTCCAAATCTGAGGAAGGACATTATTGCCATAGAGGGAGTGCAGAGAAGGTTCACCAGACTGATTCCTGGGATGTCAGGACTGTCTTATGAAGAAAGACTGGATAGACTTGGTTTATACTCTCTAGAATTTAGGAGATTGAGAGGGGATCTTATAGAAACTTACAAAGTTCTTAAGGGGTTGGACAGGCTAGATGCAGGAAGATTGTTCCCGATGTTGGGGAAGTCCAGGACAAGGGGTCACAGCTTAAGGATAAGGGGGAAATCCTTTAAAACCGAGATGAGAAAAACTTTTTTCACACAGAGAGTGGTGAATCTCTGGAACTCTCTGCCACAGAGGGTAGTTGAGGCCAGTTCATTGGCTATATTTAAGAGGGAGTTAGATGTGGCCCTTGTGGCTAAGGGGATCAGAGGGTATGGAGAGAAGGCAGGTATGGGATACTGAGTTGGATGATCAGCCATGATCATATTGAATGGCGGTGCAGGCTCGAAGGGCCGAATGGCCTACTCCTGCACCTAATTTCTATGTTTCTATGAAAGTAAGCATGCAGGTACAGCAGGCAGTGAAGAAAGCGAATGGCATGTTGAGGTTTATAACAAGAGGAGTTGAGTATAGGAGCAAAGAGGTCCTTCTGCAGTTGTATAGGACCCTAGTGAGACCACATCTGGAATATTGTGTGCAGTTTTGGTCCCCTAATTTGAGGAAGGACATTCTTGCCATTGAGGGAGTGCAGCGTAGGTTTACAAGGTTAATACCTGGGATGGCGGAACTGTCATATGCTGAGAGAATGGAGTGGCTGGGCTTGTATACTCTGGAGTTTAGAAGGATGAGAGGGAATCTTATTGATACATATAAGATTATTAAGGGTTTGGACACGCTGGAGGCAGGAAACATGTTCCCGATGTTGGGGGAGTCCAGAACCAGGGGCCACAGTTTAAGAATAAGGGGTAAGCCATTTAGAACAGAGACGAGGAAACACTTTTTCTCACAGAGAGTTGTGAGTCTGTGGAATTCTCTGCCTCAGAGGGCGGTGGAGGCCGGTTCTCTGGATACTTTCAAGAGAGAGCTAGATAGGGCTCTTAAAGATAGCGGAGTCAGGGGATATGGGGAGAAGGCAGGAACGGGGTACTGATTGTGGATGATCAGCCATGATCACATTGAATGGTGGTGCTGGCTCGAAGGGCCGAATGGCCTACTCCTGCACCTATTGTCAATTATCTATTGTTTATTGTAAGTGGCCCAAGACAAATATGAGCTGCTGTTCCTCCAAATTGGAGTCATAATGCTTATGAGAATTTTAGTTTGTGTAACCATAAGCTTGATGTCAGAAGTATGAGGTAGACAAAAATGCTGGAGAAACTCAGCGGGAGAGGCAGCCTACTCCACTGTCAGAAATATGAAGTCATTCTGGAGAAAACATAGGCATTTCTATACAAAAAAGAGAGAACTATGGAACATTTTGTACCAAAAGCATTAGATGATTGCTGTACCCATTCCAGCTATCTGACAGTGTCAGTCTGAAGTAGGGTCTCGATCCGAAACGTCATCTATTCCTTTTCTCCAGAGATGTTGCCTGACCAGCAAAGTTACTCCAGCATTTTGTGTCTATCTTTGGTGTACCTTCCTACACATAATCAAAGACTTGAAAGCATGCATCATCAGACTTGTTCCGGAACAGCTTCTTCCCCTTTTGATATCAAGTTTCCGAACGATCCTTCCATAAACTAGAGTACTGTCTGATTCACCTCTGCCCCATTGCAGACATTGGGGATGACCTATGGTACTGATGTGCTATAATGCTGAGGACTATATTCTGCATTCTGTATCTGCCTCTTTGGACTATCTATTATACTTGAGTTTGACTTGATTGTATTTATGTTTGTATAGCATGCAAAACAAAGCTTTTCATTGTACCTCAGTACATGTGACTATCATAAACCTAAACCTACCACCTCCTCCATTAGTTACATATACACAGGTACACAAAAATGCTGGAGAAACTCAGCGGGTGCAGCAGCATCTATGGAGCGAAGGAAATAGGCAACGTTTCGGCCGGAAAAGTTGCCTATTTCTTTTGCTCCATAGAAGCTGCTGCACCCGCTGAGTTTCTCCAGCATTTTTGTGTACCTTCGATTTTCCAGCATCTGCAGTTCCTTCTTAAACAGTTACATATACACACACTGCTCTTCACACAAAAAATGCAGTCTTTCTTTAAATCTTTTCTCTCACATCTTAAACCTTTGGCTTCGAGTTCTGGACTTGGCTGTAACCATTCACCTTGTATATGCCTCTCATGATTTTGCATGGTTCTATAAGGTCACCCCTCAGCTTCCTATGCTCTGGGGGAATTGTCCTGGGCTATTCAGCTTCTCATTGTGACTCAAGCCCTTCAGTTCTGGTAGCATTGTGACTAAACTTTGCTGTACCCTTTCCAGCTTAAAATACATCAGGGACTGAATTGTTTTTAGTGTTATTATGTGTGAAATGTTTTAAATTTCATGTGCGATGCTCCGGTATTCCCTGGGAAACGTCTTTTCATTTTGCACTGTACAACTGTTGCTTGCAAGATGACAATAAAGGTTGATTGATTGATTGATTGATTGATCATCCCGATAGCTGGGCAATCAGAATGGAAACACAATACTGTGTTCTCACCACCATTGTTTCTAGACCTATTAGCAGTAACTAATATATCACCTGTCAATCAAAGTGGCTCATAGTAAAGGTAAATGTCTTTAAATGGAAGACTTTAATTCTCACTATAAGGAACGGGTTAGAAACAATTATTTTTTTTTGTATGTGTCTGATGAGTGTTCTTTAGAGCAGCATTTTTTGGAACCAGCCGGGCTGCAAACCAAACAAGATTGAGTAATGAGTAATGTGCCGGAATGTTGTTAATCTGATAATGTGGGAAAATCCATTACAATGAAAAATGTAACTGTTACCAACTCCAGATTTTGTTGCAGCAGTTTATAAGGTGAAATGGAGGCTGGCAGTAGTAAATTGGGGAGAGATTTTATTGGATGAAACTACAAATAAACGTCAGTAGGTGTTCCAAAACCAATTTTATACTTTAATGTAAGACTATGAGATGCTTGTAGATGGAACTGCATTTCACAACATTAACGTAAAGTAAGTAAACGATTACTGTAAACTTTGGGGAAGGAACAAAGAACTGAAGGGAGACAACTGAGGAGTGCAAATGTGCAATGTGTAACCCGACTGCGGGAGAACAAGAGGAAGAAGATTGAACATTATTGCCATCCTTCACGAAGAACGTGGAATCCACTGTGATGGATGTTTTTGTTAACTTTTATGTGGTTGTTTGTCTTGTTGCTTTTCACTTAGTATGGCTGTATGGTAACTCAAATTTCACTGTACCTTAATTGGTACATGTGACAATGAACTGACCTTGAAACCTTAAATTAGTATTTTGCAACTATTAAGTTATTGTTGAGCCTTTTGGAGATCGATGCAAGTGATATTTTAAATAATGTCAGACTTCTTTCATAGTTCGTCTGCACATGGTAATGGAAGCTAATGTGTTTGATTTTCCATGGGAGCAAATAATAAATGGAATAGAATTCAAAAAATTAAGTGATAGAAAAAATCAGAAAAATTAATGTCACTGGAGTGGCAAGTTGCCAGGGTCTGTTGGATTCCATCTTATGATATAAAAAGAGCATCAGAGGAAATAATAGATGCTCTGACTATAATCTTAAAGATAGCAGAGTCAGGGGATATGGGGAGAAGGCTGGAACAGGGTACTGATTGTGGATGATCAGCAATGATCACATTGCATGGTGGTGCTGGCTCGAAGGGCCGAATGGCCTACTCCTGCACCTATTGTCCATTGTAAATGGCCCAAGACCAATATGAGCTGCTGTTCCTCCAAATTGGAGCCATTATGCTATTGAGAATTTCAATTTCAGTTTCCATCGTGCTCATAAATTAGGAATTCTCCCCCTTAGAAACAATTGAATATCTCTTTGCCTTTTGTGGGGGAGGGGGGGGGGGGAGAATATGGACCTGTTAATGAAATTTAAAGTATTCAGGGAGTCTTTTTGGAGAAGAAAATTATGCATGTTAGGAAGAGACCTAATAGATTTTTTTAAATCATAAATCACTAACGAAGTGCATTAGTAAACAGCGAATGGTTGGACATGAGTGATTGTTGACTAAAGCCGACCCTTTGGAATTAAAGCCAAGATAGCATCCATGTCAGTGGCATATTCAGTGGTGTGGATAGCTGCTCAAGATCACAAAGATTGAATGGACAAAGTTGCATCAAAAAGATTTTGGGGTTGGTGTGGGCATTACTTGGACCAAAATGGAACAAATTTAATATTTTTTAATGCGAAGATCAGTGGAAGCCCAAAGAGATTTTGGAATTCATGCACATGGATATGTTGATCAGATACAAAAGTAATTAAAATGGATCATAGAATGTTGGCCCTACATTTTCTGCTTTACATAACCAAAGTTACGTTACGTCTGACCTGCAGTATTACAAGCCATTCAAGAAGCGAATTATAGCATTTTATATTTTTACGAAATTATTGGGGTAATGGAGCCATTATGCTATTGAGAATTTCAGTTTGTGTTACCATAAGCTTGATATCAGAAATATGAAGTCATTCTGGAGAAAACATAGAAATTTCTACACAAAAGAGAGAACTATGGAACATTTTGTAGCAAAAGCATTAGATGTTGGCTTAATCTAATGTGATTTTGCTAGACAAGAGTATAGCCAAGGAAAGTTGGCTCGGCTATGATACACAGCAGATGAAGGGGTGAAACAGGTTTGAGCAAATAAAGGAGTTCTTCAGTTCCTGTGTCTTTTGTGAGAGGGTTATCCAAGGTAGATTCTGGTTGATTGTGTGTTGAGCACATAAATTAATGAGTTGATCAGAGGATTTAGTACTTTGGTCTAAGATTTCAGGCAAAACATGTTTATAAAATATAATTTTTGGTGTGATATTTAGGTTGACAATTGACCATGAAATGAAATGGATTCTCTAGGCTAGAGAAAATTGGCACTGGGGGAAAATATGATAAATTGCTAGTGGTTAGCATATTGTGGAGAATAACGGGGTAACTAGAGAAAGCATAGGGTCCTTAGGAACCTTAGGAATCAACATGGTCATTTATGTGTGCAACTGCAGGAGCAGGGCAAGGTCTTCAGTGAATATTTCTGGTTTTACTGCAGATAAAGACGTCAAGACCATGGATACTTAATTGAAAGTCAAGAAGACATTTTTTTAAATTACAGATGAGAAGGTGTTGGATATCCTAAAACATGAAGGAAGATAAATTTCCCTGGTCTGATTAGGTATATCCAAAAACACTGCTGGAAGTTAGAGAAGAAATTGCAGGATCCCTGTCTGAGATATTTGAATCATTATGAGATGGGTGAGGTGCCAAAAGACGTGAGAGTGGCCAATGCTGTGCCTCTTTAGGAAGGGGTGTAAAGAACAACCTGGGAACTCGATCAAAAGCCTAACATCTGTGGTAGACAAGTTACTGGAGAGGATTTTAAGGGATACTTTGTTGAACACTTGGTTTGTTGGACCATCATTTTATTGTTCTGATAAAATATTGCTTGTTAGTATGAAGCGGTATAAAGGATCTGAGGGTTTCATTTACAGAAGTGAATGATATCATTCATCTCCTAGGTATTGTTTCCACTGAGCCTGAATAGTGTTTTGTGCTGAAGTGAAATTAAGCTTCAAGTGTTACAAAAGATAATTATGCTGCCCAAATTGGGGTGTATTGTTAATTCTACTGAAATAGTGTAATGAGTGATGAAAGAAAATTCAAACTTGCATGCTCTGAGACTGCTATAGAGATAGCAAGGGAGAGTTGAAATTAAATCTTACTGTGGCTGTGAATTTCACATTTGTAATACCTAACTGTAATTGCATTCAAGAGCTGAGGTGTTCCATTTTGCAGTGTAGGCTTCCTGTTTGGGTGTCTCATGGTGAGCATTCATTGAAATGCGTGGTTTAATTCAAAGTGCATTGAAAGTCAGATTTCTTTGTGAATATGATGCCTGCTTTTAAGAATTTGTTTTCACATTTATGCTATCAAATTTCAAGCAGGCTCCCAGAAATATTTTGCCATGGGTTGTTTGGGAAGATAAACTATTTTACATGCAACTGTTAATCTGAAGACATCAATGAATAGCGAGCGGTGCATGGTTTTTATGTATACCAACCTATATTATCAGGATTTCGGATGTCAAAAATGCTTATCAGTTATGTCACGATGAAGTGAAATATTGTAATATTCCAAGAAGAAAGGGCCTCGTTCTATTGATTGAGGAACAAACAAAAGTTATCTGTCTGGAAACAATTGTTGGTTTCTGCTTCAGACAGACTTGTCGGTGCGAGCCTGCAGTGCCTTGTACGAAACTGTTCTTGTGCTTACGACTCCCATTACGTCTCCAGAGTTTAAACTATTCAAATGAATGTAGAAGTCAACAAAACAATGCATTCTTGAAAACGTCTCTTATTGTGAGTGCATATTTCCATGTTAGAAGACCAACAAAAATATTGTAATAACAAATGTCAATTGAATGACATGACAATTAACCATATTCTGTTATCCCATTTCCAATGCATGACCCACCCATGCCCAAAAATTGCCCCGGTTTGCTGCACTTTAATTTCTGCCACTGTTGAAGTCTAAAGACTGGCAACGGGTTGACTGATAGGTTGTGTCAAAAAGTCCTATGTGGTGAATGGCTCAAGAAAATTGGTGCCAAATTCAAAATTCATATTTGTTAATTCTCTAACACCTACCACTACATCAGAAAAATTGAGATGTGGAGAGGAAATATTGCAGATCTATGAATGAGGATTAGGAGTAGGTTCCATTGTCCCTGCAACATATAGAAAGGAATCTTACCAGCCTGGTGTGTGGTGAGTTAGTTCAAATTGGGGTGCAATATCTTTCTGGAGCACATGCTCGAGGCAGTAATAGATCTTTCTGGTTTAAAGATGGGTCATTTTTGGTATTGACTTCCTCACCAGTTTTCAGTAGGTTTGGTTTGATGTTGGTTCGGAGGTATAACAACTGGTCTGAGCTTTACTATACATGAGGAGTCTCTGAGAATCAGTAGAATGGCGCATGTGGAAGACACAAATAATCTTGGTGCTTAATTGATGATACATTTTGGGCAATGATCCACTAAGTTTCATATTATTAGGGAGTATGATTTTTCGGGGTAGAAGAGCAACAAGGTGGAGTTGCAATGGCACAGCCAGCAGAGTAAGTGAATAGCTCTAATCCTATTCCAACCAGGTCATTGATGTACAGATTAAAAAAGCATGACGCTACAACTGATCCAAGACAGAGA
Source organism: Amblyraja radiata (assembly GCF_010909765.2). Taxonomy (NCBI): domain Eukaryota; kingdom Metazoa; phylum Chordata; class Chondrichthyes; order Rajiformes; family Rajidae; genus Amblyraja; species Amblyraja radiata. The sequence continues at coordinate 28,211,416 of NC_045959.1, read as the reverse complement.
GGTACAAGCTGGCCAAGGGGACTCAGACATTTGTTCTGTACCAGTATTTCAACCAAGGAAATGATTCAGGCTAAATGTGTAGGAAGGAACTGCAGATGCTGGTTTAAACCGAAGATAGCCACAAAATGCTGGAGTAATTATGCAGGGCAGGCAGCATTCCTGGATAGAAGGAATGGGTGATGTTTCGGGTCGAGACCCTTCTTCAGACAAGTTAGGGGAGAGGGAGTTAAAAGATAAGGAAGTAAGGTGTGAAAACGAGACAAAGTGGACCGAGATCAATGCAAATGTAAAATAGATCATTGTTAGCTGGGAGAAAGTAATAGCAAAGCAAACAGATAAAATATCGTAGAGTCGGAGAGCACGAGGAATCACAGAGGGGGAGCAGCGAGAGGATGTTGCAGAAATTTTGTGCAGTGAGGAGGATAACTTCTTCAAAGGAGACATACCTTGAAGAAATTTTGCAGTGGAGAAGACAAAATGTGTAGGAAGGAACTACAGTTCCTGGATCGTGGACTTTAGGAGGGCACATCATCCGAGGACGTACACACCATTGAAGATAAATGGGGATACTGTGGATAGGGTGAGCTGCTTTAAATACCTGGGAGTCCACATCTCAGAGGATCTGACATGGACATCACATGCTGCAGCACTGGTGAGTAAGGCAAGGCAGTGCCTTTACCACCTCAGGCAATTGCGGAAATTCAGAGTTTTCTCTGAGGATCCTCCAGTGCTTCTCCTCAGCGGCTGTGGAAAGCATCTTGTCCGGAAACATCACAATTTGGTTTGGGAACTGCTCTGCCCAGGACAAGAAGGCTCTGCAGAGAGTAGTGCATTCGGCCGAACGCACTATGGGAACTACACTCGCCCCCCTGCAGGAACTATACATCAGAAGGTGCAACTCCAGAGCCAATAAGGTCATGGGAGACCCCTTCCACCCCAGCAACGGACTGTTCCAACTGCTACGGTCAGGCAAACGCCTCCGTTGCCATGCTGTGAAAACGGAGAGGATGAGAAGGAGTTTCTTCCCAGAGGCCATTAGGACTGTAAACTCCTATCTCACCAGGGACTAACTTTACTGAACCAATTTACTGTTGTATGATGTCTTTTTAAAATTGCTGTTTTTTCTTTTTTTTTCCTCCCACAAATATGTAATATGTGAATTTGTCATTCTGTTCCATTCTGTTTTGAAGTTTTTTGCACAAATCCGCAAGCATTGCCACTTTTCATTTCACTGCACATCTCGTATGACTGACTTGAAACCTGACTTGACTTGCAGTTACTCCAGCATTTTGTGTCTATAAATTATTCAGGCTGATAGAGATACAATTCACTAAAAGACCAGCATGCCACTTTGCATTCATAACATTTCTATTAGAACTATTTTGGTACATATCAAAATTTAGACTTTTTTCTCACAGCTTTTAAACCCAACAACTACTTTCCACATTTCACTTTAGTTTTATATATTTCTCCTGCGATGAAAATGTATTGAGTGACATTACAATTAGAAACATTTTCCATTTTACCTTGCAAAGCGTTAATTGTGTCTTCCAGTTTTTCAGTTCATAAATTACATGGACATGGAAGTGGAGTTATTTTTTTAAATCTTTTCATTCACTGATTTCAGAAGGTCTGGAATTGAATTTCAGTGATTTGCTATTGAACAAAATGAGATTTCATGTTTCATATGGTCAAATTATTCTAAAATAGAATGAAACAATCATCCAAAATGGAAGCAAATGTTGTCAGATTGAGGTATCTTTCTCTTCCTGGCTCAAATCGCATAATTATATAAATACATGGAAAGATGAGATAGGAAAAGAGCCTGAAGAAGGGCCTCGACCGAAAACATCACCCATTCCTTCTCTCCAGAGATGCTGCCTGTCCCCCTGAGTTACTCCAGCATTTTGTGTGTACCCTCGATTTGAACCAGCATCTGCAGTTCTTTCCTATACAGTGCAAATTAATACCTGTGTTATCAGAAGTGAATAATTAAAAAATCTGGGAACACGTCATTGGCATAATAAGATAATGTAAATATTCAGCAAATCACGTAAAACATTTGGAGAGGAGCAAATCATATTTTCATCTGATTTGCTGCGTGGTATTTTGAATTTCCACTTGGGATGTGAGAGCTGATTACTTTGAGTTCTGAACTTTAAATGGTATCAAATGTGGCTGAATGTTTGGGGTGATGCATTGGAAATGTTTTCTGGTGGGCGGTTCAGTTCAATAAAAGTGTGGTAATTTTAGTCAGTCATACTGCCAAATTCTATCAGCCATACTGCTTAGCCATTCTTCCATTTGAACTTCCCAACAAGCGGAAGTGGTATTTACCGTGGACAAGTTTTTGAAGACACATGGGAGATGCTAAGTAAATATAACTGCCTAGCAACCGGTTCCCTTGTTTAATTTTCCATTACGGAACATATACAATTCTACTCAAGTAATATTCACTGGTTGAACTCTCAAAACCCCACTTTCCAGAACTCTTACACACAAAAGAGTAATGAATGAAGTGTACGTAATTTTAGTTTCAACATATAAAATGTGCATGTTTTTAAACCCTAATTTGCAATTATACCCGGCTATTTTGCTGGCCTCTATACTTTGAGAAATCAATACATGTGCACAAATTGCTATTTTATTTAATGTCAGGCTGCAGTACTACAATGATGTGGGAGAAGTTTTTTTGGAGCGTAATGCTCCACTTGCTATTAATTTACTTCCTTTGGAAAATATTATAGCATTAGGATTTGTTGCACTAATGTGAATCAGTCCGCTATCCCCGTTTGAAATACAAAGTTTGCCAAAGTATTGATTTAATCAACTCTATGGTTTTTCATTGAAAGATCAGCAACAAGCCAGTTCAAAGTACATGTTGCTTAGCTTTGTAAAATTGGTTTACGTAATGGCGTAACATTTTCTCATCAGCTGCAAGTGTGCTTCATCAAAGAACTGAGTTGTAATAAATGGTTTTCATATCCTGGCATTTGTGCTTAAGCTCTGTTAAGCTCTTGCACCAATGTATTTGTGTTTTGTGGTTTACTCCAACAACAATGGCCCATTCCGGAAGACGTTTGTTCATGCTTTTTGACTTTTGTTCGAGTAAAAGTAAGGGATTTTTTTTTGAGACACATGGCAATAATACAGATTATCACCCAATAACCCCAATGCTGACAGTTAGCAACCGAGTTATTTGTAATTAATGTCTGTCTGCTTTGTAATCCAGGATCTAGGAATTAAATATAGTGGCTATGTCAACATTCTTCAATATATGGTGCATGATTGCACATTCAACATTAATTTTGTAACTGAACAATGGCAAATTTTGTAGAAAGCCAGAAGAGATAGTATATGCTCACTATGATTATAATACATTATTATAAAGCAACTCATAGATGATAGTGGTAATTAAAAAAATAATGTTAACATCTGACATAAAATGACATGTGGGTACCTCTCCATATAATTAAAAAGCTTGTATCATTATCATGAAACATTTGAAATGTGAAACATGATGTTTTAATATGCTTAAAAGAATCTCACCATGGTTGTTTTGCTCCCTGCCCAGTGTATTGTTCTCTCAAATTTCACATTGAATGCACAGCACAAAATGCATTATTCCTCAACTTGTTCAAAAGGGAACTGCAGATGCTGGAATATCGAAGGTACACAAAATTGCTGGGGAAACTCAGCGGGTGCAGCAGCATCTAGGGAGCGAAGGAAATAGGCGACGTTTCGGGCCGAAACCCTTCTTCATTCCTCAACTTGTTTGTTTTGGTGCAAATGCTTCTCGCATTCCATTTCCCTCATCTCAGCCTATAAGCAGAAGTTTCCATTCCTGTTTCTCTTGCACTATTTCCTTTTTAAAAGCATTTGAACTATCTGCCACAACCACATCCTGCGGTAATGAGTTCCACATATTTCTTCCTCTTTTCCTGTCCTTGATATGTGACTATCTTATATTTATGGTCCCTAATTTATAAAATGGCCAGCAGTGAAAACATCTCCAGGCTTCTAAGATATGGGGGGTATTTATTCCATTTGCATACTTATTGTTTAGTCTTTCCAGTAGTTGGAACAAAAGTCTCATCCTTTTCATGTAACTTTTTTCACAGGCACATGGATAAGAAATGCTTAGAGGGATATCACCTCATCTACTCTAATACCTCTGAATGTCTTCTATATATTATAATTCTACAGCCTTATTCCATGCACCACCACTTTTTGTGAAGATTTTGCCCCTCAGGTCCTTTTGACATCTTTCCTCTCAACTTTTCTCTAGGCCTTAGTTTTATACTTGCCTACTTGAGAGACATGATTTCTCATTCACAAAGTCATACTGACTGTTCCTAATCAGTACTTGCCTTGGAAAATGCAGGTAGATTTTTTCTCTCACAATCTCCTCCAGTAACCTACCCACCATTGATGTTTGGTTCACTGGCCTGTTCCCTTGCTTATCCTTGTAGCTCTTACATTAAGGCGCAACATTAGCCTCCCTCCAGTTTTCTTGTACCTCACGAGTAGCGAAAGATGATACTAAAACTTGTCCCAGCAATTTCTTCCACAGCTTTTCACAATGTCTCAGGATATAAAACATAGACACATAGAAAATAGGTGCAGGAGTAGGCCATTCGGCCCTTCGAGCCTCCACCGCCATTCATTATGATCATGGCTGATCATCCAACTTAGTATCCTGTACCTGCCTTCTCTCCATACCACCTGATCCCTTTTGCCACAAGGGCCACATCTAACTCCCTCTTAAATATAGCCAATGAACTGGCCTCAACTACCTTCTGTGGCAGAGAGTTCCAGAGACTCACCACTCTGCGTGAAAAATGTTTTTCTCATCTCGGTTCTAAAGGATTTCCCCTTTATCCTTAAACTGTGAAGACACATTATGTAATGAAGGCACATTATTTAGGCACAAATATATACTCTCAAATCCTGCAGGGCTCTGTTGGAACATATACTTGGGTGTCAATGAATAATTTGATAAAGCAGGTGTTCAGTTGTTGAGCTTCTGGATTTTGTTTGATCCTACTTTGGATGTCTCCTTGTTCAATGCCAGTAAATCCCTGATATGATGCAGGTCATTTGTGTTGTGTCACACAGCAGCATCAAGAATAGAACAAGAAATAGATACATTTTTCTGGAATCTGTGTGTCACTGGTAAAGTCAGCATTTATAATTCATAGTTAATTCCTCTCAAAGGTGGTGTTGAGCCCATATCTTGAAACATTATAGTCCTTGTAAGGATATATGCACAATGTTGCTAGATAAGGAGATCGAAGATTTAGACCCAGTGACTATTAGGATGGATAATTATATTTCCAGTTTGGGGTGGTGTATGATTTGAACCTTTAAGTGTAAAGGGCCTGTCCCACTTTGCGATTTTTTCGGCGACAGCAAGTGTCAGTGACTGACGCCTGTAGTTGTACGACATACACAATGATGTATGCTGTCCTGCGGTTAGGGTTAAGGTTAGGGTCAGGGCTAGGGTGAGGGCTAGGGCTAGGGCTAGGGCTAGGGTTAGGGTTAGGGCTAGGGTTAGGGTTAGGGTTAGGGTTTCCTCCCACACTCCAAAGGCACACAGGTTTGTAGGTTGATAGGCTTGGTATAAGTATAAATTGTCCCTAACGTGTGTGGGATAGTATTAGTGTGCGGGGATAGTTGGTCGGTGCGGACTTGGTGGGCTGAAGGTAACTGTTTCTCTGAACTAAATGTGACACAGGGGCTCCAGGGGTTGGACTCGAACCCCCAATGTTCTGCCTGCTCCTCATGGGAACTGAACTGTTGGCCACGAGTTGTCCCAGAGGCAGATCTCTCTTCCAATGGTCTCTCCAAACCCCCAGAGGCAACAGGCTTTTCAACTGGGTACAGGCAATGTTGTCAACTGTGCAAATGAAAAGATGTACCAGTGCCACCCACCTGCTCCGGCCACTGTGTCTAAATACCCACCACCCATTTTGAAGCAAGGCAAAGGGGGGGGGGGGGGGGGGGTTGTTCCCAAAGTCTGCATTTATCCCATAGCCAATGTTACTAAAACAGATGATGTGGCCTTTGTGCAGTACTATTAATGGGATCTCGCTGACACAAATGGGGGGCGTCAGGGAAAGTGGAGCCCCCCCCCGGTTGGAGAATGGGAGAGGGGAAGGAGAGTAGGGGAGAAGGGAGGAAGATGGGGCAAGGGAAGAAGGGGGGGGGAGTGGAGAAGGAGGGATGGGGGCAGGCGGGGGGAGGAGGGGGGTGGAGGGGAGAACGGAGTTCAGCCTACATACACTGAATCCATCCCTGTGAAAAGTTAGAGACGGTGATTGGATCTGGAAGCGGACCAATACATCTGTAAATAAAACTGAACGACTCGGACATCTTTTCATTTGCACTGTTGATTTTATTGTATTAATTTAAAAATATTAATGGTTAAAATCCATGCATTGACGGAAGAATATTTTACAGCCCATCTGTGGTCCCTAACCCTAACCGGGTGTCACCCGCAGGACAGCATACGTCAGCATTCCATTTTTGAACATTCCAAAATCCAGGGACGACAGGGAGACACCGTGCGACACTGCATGCGTCGCCATGCGTCACGACGCGACAACCTCTTTTCAGGCTGTCGCCGAAAATGTCACCCAAGTGGGACAGGCCCTTAAGACAGCCTTTGCTGTCCTCAATAGTAGAAGTCATGGTCTGGGAGATACTGTCAAAGGAACTTGTGCAAATCATTGCAATGATTTTTATAAATAGTTTGCAGAAAAACTGCTGTGCGCCAGTGGCTGAGGGAATGAATGAATATTTGGGGGAGTGTGGGCAATAAATAGAATGCCATTCAAGTTGACTGGTTTGCCATGGAGCTGTTGAATAATAAAGTTATATAAAAATGTACAGAATACTGCATTCTGTACAGTTCTGGACACCACACAAGTAGAAAATTGTTACGGAACTGGAGAAGTAAACAGGACATACAATGTGTCACAGGCAGCACCTGTGGAAGTTAACAGCTTTCTCCTTGGAACTCTTTTTTGGCAGTTTGAGAAAAGGAAGTTGCCACGATGAGATCACTCCAGAAAAGTGCTGACTGGTTTACTTTGCAAGATGTATTTGCAGCACTGATGTGTGAATTAAAAGGCACCATTTTCAGATTGCATTTAGTTTGGTTTTATCCATGTAATTTGTTTTGAAACTGAAATAATGTTGGAAACTGAACAGAATCCAGCAAAAAGCTGCTTGACTGCAGCCTTTCTGCAACCTTTCAGGTGACCCTACTCACCTATAGCTGCAGTGTGTACCAGGTTAGGATTTGACCACAGTGACTTACAGAGGCTTTAATGCTCAGTACCTTGGGAGGGGAAAGGCAGCAAGGGAATGCCTTAATTCACAAACATTCCTAACTCATTACTTGCTCACAATCCTAAAACTCCCATCTATCAACATGGAAGGCTTAGAAAAGTGGCCTACTCAACTTGGGGATGGGCAGTAAATAATGTGTGACTGAGATTTACTTGAAATGTCACATTTATATTAGCTACAAAAGACCTGTTTTATTTTTGTTCATGTTCAATGCTGCAGGAAATAACTGGTAATCTTCTAAATTCTTGCTGAGTTGTGAAATCTTTTGTAATGGAAAATGCAGCAATTGTTCAAAAGCATTGCACAAGTTTCTTTTGAATAGTTTCCATAAACCATTCACAATGCATTTGGTTACACTGTTTGAATGACTGATTCCTAGTGTTCATTTTGATATGTTCCCAGTCAGCTGACATTGAATTTTTCCTCCCCTCCCACCATAATCGTTCAAAACGCTCAATGACATTGGATCCTGTTGCAACTATTTTAAGAACTAGCATTCATATGAACAAGACTGAGCGCAAATGGCTTTAGATTCAAGAATAGCCTTCATTTTTCAAAGCAACAATGTTTGATATTCATCCCATTGGTAGTCAAAAGAAACCTTTGAGCTGGAGAAATTAATCCAAGGTCTTATGAATTTGTTTACAAAGGTAGTTGTTGAGTTTGGTACCTTCCTGCCTGTTAACATCGTCCCCAGTGAGGGAGTGAAATTAGTATGAAACAAGATGAAAAGATTTGAAGAGCTGGGGAAAATTCATTGCTTGCTTGTAGTTGCAGATACATCACAACGATGCCAATGCTGGAAGAGATAAATATGTCAAGCAGCAGGTGTGAAGGCAAAAGGACAGTCAATGTTTTGGGTCGAGACCATGCATCAGAACTGTGTGAGAACCTGCCACCAACTTCCAACTTCCCCATACTGTTTATGGAACCTGGCACAAATGCAGCACTGAATCATCTATGACTCAGTGAGAAGAGGCTGCCTGTGAGAAATGGTAGTACGGCACACCTCTTTCGAACCTGCAGATTTTTCCATAGTAACAAGCTTAACTGAAAGAGTGAGATAGCAAATTGTCATCAGTGTTTCCATGCAGCCTGTTCATGTGTGGACAATGCCAGCTCCACCATGGAGACATTAAATCTGTCTGAATCAGGATCAGTCTGAAGAACGGTCTCGACCCGAAACGTCACCCATTCCTTCTCTCCAGAGATGCTGCCTGTCCCGCTGAGTTACTCTAGCATTTTGTGTTAAATTTGAGCTGTACCCTGCCCAAACATGTCATCTCCATGTAAACATCAGTCACAGTGGCTGATGCCTTTTAAAAAAAATGTAAGACACGTTGATATGAATGGTCATACTGGCATTTGTCCATCCTTAATTGAGGTCTTGGTTTTCGCAGCTGACTGAGAAAATTTGCTCAGACTTAGTTTAGTTTAATTTAGAGATACAGCGCGGAAACAGGCCCTTCAGCCCACTGGGTCCGTGCCGACCAGCGATCCCCGCAAATTAAATTAGTCGGGATCAAACCTGGGTCTTTGGCGCTTCAAGCGCTGTTAGGCAGCAACTTTACCGCTGTGCCACCGTGACTGTTGGCACAGATTGGAGGCAGTTGAATTATCCCCTTGATAAATAAGTGAATAATCCACATTTTCTAGGGTGTTGTCTTCAGTTTCGATTATAGAGGGTTGATTGATAAAGCACCTTTTGTCTTCCATCTTTTAGAGAAAAGAACACCCTCTTGTTTGCGTAGGTGAAAGAGTTGGCAGTGAGCTTCAGATCAGGACCAAATGCTCATAAATATAAATGTTGTCTACAACCTGTAAATTAATGAGAGAGGTTGGAATGATCTTTATTTGTTGAGTGAAGGTAGTAAAAATTAAACAGCACGCCTTTGTCATGTAGATTAACTCCATTCCAATGGGAAGCTTGCTTGAGATGAGGTGAAATATTGCAGGAGAAAGATTGAGATGAGGTGGGTGTAATCATATAGTTTGGTTTGACCCAGTCTTCACTGTGGTTCGGTCCAAGATAAATCCATCGATTGCGATTGCAGCTATATAGTGGATGTAGAATAATAATGTATTTCTGAGCATAATGAAATTTGAGAAGGATTCTTCATAATTTCTCAATGTTGCCCCTGGCTGGGTGATTTGTTATAAAATGGAGTACACCAAGGACCACGTAGACTGGAAGAGATCAAGGAGGACCATGAGGATGGAGCAGCATAGTGGCGCAGCAGTAGTGTTGCTGCCTTACAACGCCAGAGACCTGGCATTGATCCTGATTCCAGGTGCTGTCCATACGGAGATTTTACATTCTCCCTGTGACCGCGTGGGTATTGTCCAGGTACTCCAGTTTCCTCCCACACTCAAAGACGCACAGGTTTGTTGGTTAATTGGCTTCTGTAATTGTAAATTGTATATGTGTAGGATAGTGCTAGTGTACGGGGTGATTGCTGGTCAGTGCAGACTTGGTAGACCGAAGGGCCTGTTTCCGCGCTTGTATCTCGAGTCTTAAAGTAAAGATTGGCAACCATGTTTTGGCGCATGGACTTCACATGTGTGCTCATGGGCTGTGTGTTCCGACTGACACCTGCTATGCACAAGAGCACCATCTTGGTTATTACTGGGCTAGTATCTTGGAATTATTTGCCTGTCTTCAGCTTTGTGGGAATGTTGTCATCAGATTACAAATACAGTTCAAAATAGTTATTGGCATGTGCACATGACTAACATAATTGCTAGTCATGGAGCATGGAACCAGGTCCACAGATCAACAGTCAAGCACCCATCTCCATTTATCATATGCTATCCCATTTTTATTCTAATGGAGTTTTACTTATTCTTGATAATGGACAAGTAAAATTAATTTAAAAAAGTTTACCATCACGTATTTCACTACTACATGATGCAAGGTTTATAATTATATTTGGAAATCTCTAAAATGTTTGTTTATTAACCAAGTGAGAAGTGGTAGCAAGTTTTAACTCTTGCTGTATGCAGTGAATCAGTTACAACATTAACCATGTTTTTAGTGACTAAATTAACCAGGAACTTTCACCAATTTGATCTATGTATAAAGCTAGATTTTTACTGCTTTGTTCAGAGTGTCATTCCCAATTGCGACACCATTGTGGTTGTGTAATTTCAGTGGCAACAGAATCAAATTGTGTGTTCTGAGGCTTGATTTTAAAATGAGAAGTGGTAGCTACGTTCCCAATCCTGAATCCTGCACCATGCATCTTTAAAGGTTTGCTGTGTGCATTATGCAGAATTGCTGGAATACATAGAAACATAGAAATTAGGTGCAGGAGTAGGCCATTCGGCCCTTCGAGCCTGCACCGCCATTCAATATGATCATGGCTGATCATCCAACTCAGTATCCCGTACCTGCCTTCTCTCCATACCCTCTGATCCCCTTAGCCACAAGGGCCACATCTAACTCCCTCTTAAATATAGCCAATTAACTGGCCTCGACTACCCTCTGTGGCAGGGAGTTCCAGAGATTCACCACTCTCTGTGTGAAAAAAGTTCTTCTCATCTCATCTCATTCTGTAAAATGACAGTAGTAACACGTCATTTAAATTTTAATCAGTACACTGTATTACTTGGCTATACAGAATGGTAAACTGCCACAGAGGAAGCAAATAAAGATGACTCTAGCTTTGGTAGTGTAACATTGAGGGATAAGTGTTACTACTTAACAGCCACAAATTCCCCAGTGGAAAGTCTGTAAGGATTGTTGATGTCAGCCCAACTTTTTGCAGTAGTAATTGCTTTGATTTTAAGCTTCAAGTTTCCCATACCCTTTTAGTAATGAAACACTTTGTTCCCTTGACCTAGTTGCATATCTGAGTCAATGAATCTCAACACTTAAATAAATGTAACAAAATTGTGATGAATTGTTTCCTGGTTTGTGGGTTACTTTTATAACATATCCAGCATTGTTCTTGACGTGTATATGTTCAGTGTTTCCACTGGTTACTCAGTTTTCACCTACTTTATGAAGAGCTCATGCCTATCAGTTGTTTAGTTCCTAGTTGTTTTCCAGAGTTGCACAAAATGCCATCTGGAATCGCTAAGATAGTACTTTGTTTGCAATTCTCCGTTCTTGCTGGTTCAGTGACATGAATGTCAACCATTTTTCCTTTCAAATGGGGCTCTTTCATTTATTTCCCACAGCCTAAACCATTAACATCTTTGACCTGGGCTAAGCTATTTTCTTTTATTATTGACTCGCTAAAGATATCTAAAAAATGTAAGTGTTTGCTTTTGCAGTGGAAACATTCTGAAGGGCTGAAAATTGTAATGTCAGTTTAACAAAAGTAAAATGATAGTAGTGAGTGCTATGATTTGAACAGCGTTCGCCTGGAATGCTAAGAATTGGACTCTGGTTTCCAGGATTCTCATGGGAATGATGTGAAAACCAGATGATGGAATATGGTCAGGGATTGTTATGTGAATCTGTTGTTTATATAAACATTCTCTGGATTGTTTCCAGTTGTTCCTGCTTTCTGTATTTTCCCCATGTATAGTGGCCTCATTGCATGTAGGGGTTTAGAAACCTTTCGTGATAAATATAGGATTTTGTAAAATCTCCTCTGTGGAAATTGAGTGGGGGATTAAACATTCTTGCTAACATAAACAATATTCAGAACAATTATTTAGAAGTTGACTAATAAGGAAGGAATGAGAATTTGCAAAACTCTTTAGGACGCTGTTAATTTTAAATCAAATTGCAATGTTGAGGAGAAATTGTTATTTTCTGATTTTAGGCCATGAACTAACCAGTGAGTCAAGGATATTGCATAGTTTAAGAAATGTCTTGAAAGAAGGGCAGGGGGATGAGGAAGAAGGAAATGTTAAATCAAGATCCATGACTCAAATCTTGTGTTCAGCACAGTATACCAATCTAAGTAATAGTCTATCCTGGTGTAAGGAGGGTGAAATATCATTAGCTGTGTTGCAAAACTACTGTTTGAAAGTGTTGTGGCATTTGTGATGCAAGACTTGCTTTGCACTCATGATTCAAAGACTCCCTCTTGTGCTGCTGAACACAGCCATTGATTACTGTCCCAGTAATTTGTAGATTACACAAACACATTGGCAGCTTCTTCTTGCTGTATGAATCTAATAACAGCAGCCAGAATTCAATCAAAATGACTCTGTTACTCTCATATTGCAACTGATTAACATTTTGATTAATTGTTTTGCATGTGATTTGTTTCGAGCAGTTTTAAGTCAGTTTTGAGGTTTGTTGACTGGTCTAATGCTTCTGAGAGGATGTTCATCCAAGTAATGTAAGCATTGAATATTGTGTGACAGAGTGTAACGTGGTTCACTCATCGTTTTAATTGCATAATTGGTTTTATTAAAGTGTTTAAATGACATGGGTACCGAAACGGAACAATTAAATTCTTACTTGCAGCAGCACAAACAGTTTGTAAGTACTCAATAGATAACATAATAAACAAACAAAAAAGAATTTCAGTTAAGAAAATAGTGCAAACCAAAACAAAGTAACTAAATCACTAACTAAATCTGTGGAAATTTGCTCATCAGCAATGTAAATTTGTTAAAGTAAGATTAATGGTTAAATCTTTTAATGTGGGCTACTGGTTCAATGCTGCATACTTTGATTTCTACTGAATAAGCAACTTCCAGGTGTAAAATCCCCATGAAATGGAAGTTGTTACGATTTGCTAACTGGTCTGCATCAACAAGACACTTTCTGATTCTTAACCTGTGATAACTGACCATATCCTGCCTGATTCATTGCTTTTGCTGTTTCATCGCACAGATAAATAATATTGGTATTATATTTGGTTCTTTCATATCATATAATGGATAGCAAGTAGTATAATCTCTCCTTCGCTCCATAGATGCTGCCTCACCCGCTGAGTTTCTTCAGCATTTTTGTCTACCTTCGATTTCCAGCATCTGCAGTCCCTTCTTAAACAGTATAATTATCTATCTCCCTGTTTGAGGGCAATAACTACAGCTAACGTGTCAAAAATAAAGCTATTTGAAATCAGTTGGCTAAATGGCACGGTATATGAAGAGCAGTTCACTCTGGGGCTCCTCTATTTTGTGGGCTTTCTGTGGTTAACAGAGTCTTGAAGCGTTCTTCATATTTCAGATGTGTTGGCTTTTTGAATTATTTCTGGAAAAAAATGGTATTTAGCACAATGATTTTTTTAAACTTTGAAGTTCTTTTTATTCTCTATTTTGTTCCTGCAATGGATTGATTTTATCAGCACAGCGGATAGTCTGTCAACAAAGCTCAATCGGATTTGGTGAACTTGCTTTGAATGTTTACATGTAGCTTGTAGATCTCCATGTTTCCCGTAAATTATACATTGGATGTTTACTTTTGTAATATCAATGTACATTGCTTCTTGGTATCTTATCCCACTGGTTAGAACTTTATGCCAATAGTGTCACACATAGTGTGAGAGGATTGGCAAATGTTATTTATACTTCAACTCTTTATTACTTCCAGCTGCGGTAACAGGAAGGCGGGTCTATAGTGAATGAAGGATGGAATCTTGAATTGCAGTCTGTTAAGCAAATGCAGAGCATCATCATTTTTTATCTTAAATGGTTGAAATTTCTGAAAAACTATCAGATATTTAATTTCTGCAGTGGTGAAGAAATGACATCTGATATAAAATGTTCCATTACAACTTTTGAGAGAACATAATTTGCTGGTTCAATTTTCATGAATTTGTGATAAATTTTACATCAGAATATTCTCCTGACAGAATTGTGCAGTAACCATATAGTTGCATTAATCATTTTCATAAATGGTTCAGTTATAAATCCTCCATAACCTGAGAAAAAATGTTCCAATTCAATAAATAGTTGCAGCCTTATAAATATGATGCTTTATGTGTGAGTTTTGAAGCTGCTGTCCCAAGGATGTGAAACATGGTCACACAAGTGCATTGGATTTGAATCTTGATCGTTTTCTGCTAATATTAAGACAGGAAATCGGTGTACAACCGTCTACAGCGTTTAAAACAGAACAGTGCAGAACAGGAATTGGCTTTTGAACCCACAAAGTCTGTGCCAAACATAATGCCAAGTTAGAGTAACTTCATCTGCCTGCATGTGATCCATATCTCTCCATGTCCATGCACCTACCTAAACTCCACCACCTTATCTGCTTCAAATTATCCGACAGTTTATCTTTAAACAAACAGTTATTTTAAAATGGAATCTTTGAATATTATTTTGAGCAGTTGTTTGTGATCATTTGACTTCTCGAGTAATGATTGTTGCAATTGGTCATCCAATTCCATGTAATTGCATTCAGGCGGCAGTGACTGAATAAAATAGCGCGGAGTGTAAAGAAAAATATACTGGAGAAGGAGGGAAGTCAATATCTGATTGTTCACATCCATTTAGATTCTAGTTTAATTTGCTTGGAAAATGTATCAAATGTAATTCTCAACCATCTTCAGCCAGAGATGAGGAGTGAAATTTCATGCTCTATTCCCTTTTGAACATCGCTAATGCCACTTCTCAACCAACTTGATTCACTCAGAATTGGCACGTGTACTAGACCCAGCAAAGATCATGGGCTTCTGTTAGCATTTTGCCAGGTTGCACGTAGATCGATGCTACAAGGTGAAGCTAAGCTGCAGTGTAGTTACAACACTGATATATGCCTGTTAAATGGAAGGCTGCCTGGATATAGCCTGATGAATAGTTTAAACAGACCCAACTGTTGCTTCACCAAACAACACAGTAAATAGTTTTGGAGTCCAGCAGTAGTTCGCCCACATAGGTGAAATTAAACCCAACATGGGGTCAAGAAGTTCTCTTCTATTTGCTAGACTTAGCTACAGAAAAAAAAAATTGCACTTGTTGGAATCTAGTCATGTCAGTGCTTGGTGGAATTCCTCAAAGCAATGTCCTCTTCAGTCCAATTCAGTGTACAATGCTTTGAGCATCTGTGTTTCAAAAGTAGCATCTGAAATTTGCCGTTTGAAGACAGTTTCACTATCCCATGACTTTCCCACTGGTTATGTTGGACCAAGACATCCATTTTAATCCCATTAGAGTTTCTGTTATCCTGTACAGTGATTCTTCTAGGCACAGAAAGGAAACCTGTCCTAAAAGGACTGTTGTTTATAAAAAAAAACAGCCGCTGCCCAGTCAGTAAGGGGAAGAGAGAAGTGAGAATGTTATTGGTGTTGATACAGGGAAAAGCTTTGTTTTGGGTGCTATCCAGACAATCATACTATACATGAATGCATTGTGTAGTGCAAAAGGAGAAAATAAAGAGTGCAGAAGATGGTGTTAAAGTTACAGAGAAAATGCAGATAAAACAAGGGCTGCAAAGATGTAGATTGGAAATATATCATGAATGTATGAGGCTCATTCAACAGTCTGATAATGGTGAGTGGGAAACTGTTCTTGGATCTTGTGGCACATACTTTTGACCTTTTGGAGCTTCTGCCCACTGGGAGAGGGTAGGGCGGGAATGACCAGAATTTTTGGTCCTTGATTATGTTAGCTACTTTCCAAGGCAGTGAGCGGTATAATTGGATTTGCTTTGTTTGATGAACTGGGCTGCAGTTACAATTCTTTGTAATTACTTACTGTCTTGAACAGAGCAGTTGCTACACCAAGCTGTGATTCTTCCACATTGGATGCTTTGCATGGTGCATCTGCAGAAGTGCTGAATTTCTTTAGCCGTTTGTGAATTTTTCTTGGCCATAGTGTGAATGAGATTGACCCAGGAAAATTTGTGGTGATATTGTGGAGTAAAAAAAGCCTTACCTGTGTTGCATCCAATGCTAAGTGTACTCAATCTGAAGAAGGTTCCCAAACTGAAACACTGCCTGTCCATTCCCTCCACAGATTCTGCTTGACATGCTGAATTCCTCCAGCACTTTGTGTTCTAAGAAAGAAAATTAGTTTCCAATCTGCATCCTTGGGTTATGTCAGTCAGGTCAAATTAGGATATGAAGGAGGGTTTCGACCTGAAACGTCACCTGTTTCTTTTCTCCAGAGATGCTGTCTGATCTGCTGAGTTACTCTAGCTTTTTGTCTCTATCTTAGGATATCAGTAATTGGTTTCCATAAACGTAGTAACACTGAGTGGAAGGGATGACACAATCCTGTGTTTAATGAAGCAAATGTCAATAATTTTACTCTGAATCTCGTTAAGAGCTTCTTAAGCATTCTGCCATAGAAGCACTTTTGTGGAATTTTACAATTTTCAATTTCCTTTTTTACAGGTTGAACAGTCAAAAGTATTCATTAAAGAAGGCGGTGTTCAACTACTACTCACAATAGTCGATACTCCTGGATTTGGAGATGCTGTGGACAACAGTAACTGGTAAGTTTTCAAAATTTAAAAGAATAGAAATAGCTGCTGGAAATCTGAAATTGATAGCAAATGCTGGAAACAGCAGGTCCGGCAGCATCTGTGGAAAGAAAGCCAACATATTATTTCAGATGCAAGACTTCACGAGAACTGTGTGATTCCAGCATTTATCGTTTTAACTGAGTATTTCACAACTAAGTAAATCTTTCTGAAGGGGCATTCATGATCTGGTCAACTGCTTATGACTTTGTTCAGAGTTCGCTGCCACTCAAATGGTGCATCAAATAGCATGGAGAGCAGATCTCTACCATAATATTTATATAAAGGAGATATTGGATTACTTGGATCGTAATTGCTGTATCTGCCAATTTTATTTCCAGGTAAGGTGTGTCATGCAGCCATGTAACACTGAAGGTCATTCTGTATTGTTACAACATCCTCAATTGTGCTATTCATTTTGAATCATTTTTTGCAGATGGATAATGTGCTGGTCTAATTTTCACTTTATGTGGTTTACAATGAAGAAAATTATGAAACAGAAATCTGAGGGATGAGGCAAAATTTGACGATGGAAATAAAAAAATTAAAGCTTTGCTTATTTTGGAACCAATAGAGGGTCAGTGAGCACAAGGTCATGGATGAGCAGGGCTGTTTAAGATTAGAAATCAGAATTCCATATCACAAGGTTTAAAGTGTGAAAAATTGGACAAAGTTCAAATCCACCGGGTGGCGCCAGCAATGACTGCCTCGCTCAACAATCTGTCTTGTCCCTTCCTTCTTTGGTGTTTTTTTAGCATGTGTTAAATGAATGTTTTAGTGTTCTTTAGCTTGTTTTATGTGTGTGGGGGGGGGGGGGGGGGGGGGGGGTGGTTAGGGGAAACTTTTTAAAATCTCTTACCTCGATGGAGATGCGATTTTTTTTTTCCCCCGTATCGTATCTCCGTCTGCACTGCGGCCTAACATCGAGGAGTTGGCGGCCTTTGCGGTTGGAGCTCCGACCGCAGGAGCCTGTGGACTTTAACATCGTGGAGCTGGTGATCCCTGTCGGGGATCGACCTCGGAGCTCCAACCGTGGGAGCCTGCAGGACTTACCATCACGGACCTCGCGATCCCTGTCGGGGATCGACTTTGGAGCTGCAATCGCAGGAGCCTCTGGACTTTAACTTCGTGGAGCTCGTGGTCCCTGGTTGGAGACTGACTTCGGAAGCTCCAAGCCACAGGAGCTTCGACCACCTCCACGCGGGAGCTTGGACCGCCCCGAAGCGGAAGCTTCGATCGCCCCAACGCGGGGCCTTCGATCACCAGCTGCGGGAGCTTCGATCGCCCCGACTGCAGATGGTTTGACTGCCCCGACTGCAGGAGAATAAAGAGGAAGGAGATTGAACTTTATTGCCTTCCATCACTGAGGAATGTGGGGAATCCACTGTGGTGGATGTTTATGTTAACTTTATGTAGTTGTGGGTTTTGCATTTTTTTAGTATGGCTGTGTGGTAATTCGAGTTTAACTGTACCTTAATTGGTACACATGACAATAACCTAATCTTTGAACCTTTGACGAACAAACCTGAGATGAGATTAATAGAATAATGAATTGTAGAGTCATGTTTTAAAGTAAAAAGTAACAATTAGAGTAAAGTAGATGCACAGGTAACCACTGCATTACAGAGTGGGAGGCCAACGTTAGATTTTGTCGTGGATAGGAAAAGATTTAGGAAGTGGGTATATTAAGGAACAGGATGGAGTTCATGGACCAGTGTTCATTGGAGAAAGGTGGTGTTGGCCTTTAGGGAAATAATGGGTTAAAGTGCCTGTCTGCAGCTGCCAACCCAATCAATGCAGTGATGTATCCAAATCCGTAAGGGCAACTATTGATACTTTAACTGCCATAACTTTGAATCATCTGTACAAGTTTGAAAACTTTTCTTACAGTAGATGTACAACATGCTTGTGATTTGGAGAACAATCTGCCTACGTGTTTCTGTGTTTGAGACCATAATGGACTGATCGTTTTACCCATTTTGATTTCCAGTTGGCAGCCTGTCATCGATCACATAGACAGCAAATTTGAAGATTACCTGAATTCTGAATCCCGTGTGAACCGACGCCAAATGCCAGACAGCAGAGTCCATTGTTGTTTATACTTTATTGCTCCTTCAGGCCACGGGTTGGTAAAACATTTTGTACAGTTCTAATAACTTCTAAAGGCTGAATATTTAATGTTTTGAGCCCATTTTATTTCGGCTGTTTTTACAGTGGTCTGATGTCTACTGATATTTATCGTTACTGACAAATCAATCAATAATAACCCGTTAAAAATTTGTAACATGCTGATCCTCCTCTTAACAAAATATTGCAGCCTATGTGGCCTTCATATCTGACTTTTCTGCTCTTGGGTGCATGTAAATGAAAAGCAAAGAAGTCTGCTGGCTTCAATTTACTACTTGAGAGAGAATTTGGAGAATACTTTTGAGTTCAATTGTGTAGTTAAATTATCAATAGTGGCAAATTGTAAACTTTTGGATGTGAAATAATTTATTTGGCACTCAGATTTGTAGAGATGCAGCATGGAGATTGAGTGTGCAACAACCATCAACCACCCAATGACACTAATCCTAATCTAATCGACATGTATTATTTTTTAAATGGTTGCTCAATGGATGATTTTCATTTTGAATCATCTGTTAAACATCCATCAAAGATTTGAATGGACAAGCAGTTTACCAATTTAGGTGTTACATTTCTGCAGACTAAAGCCTTTGGATATTGAATTCATGAAGCGCCTACATGAGAAAGTTAACATCATTCCACTCATTGCCAAAGCCGATACCCTCACTCCAGAAGAATGCCAACAGTTCAAGAGACAGGTGAGAACATGGGCTCGTGGTTTTAAGAACATTTCCTACTCCAGGTTTATTGGAGGGTGTGGGTTTTTAATGTAAAATGATAATCTGCATTGTATACGTCTCGTTGCCAAAATGGTTGCTTTGGCTACTGAGACTTGTTTTATGAGCGGCTGCAGAAAAACCATTTTGTACCGTTTCAATTAATTAAATCAACACAAATGTGCTTCATCCTCTCCTGGAGAAGATGGATCGAATGGATGCTATCACTACCTTAAATTTGAATAATAAATATCTTCACGGTATTATGGTCACATCAAATATCATAAATTTTCATCCACTAGGCCTGGGGTCGGCAACCATGTTCTGCATAGGGGCCGGACACATGTCTGTGAGCGGATGGCGGGCCACATCTATCACGTGTACACATGGATCCCGCCCCGAATGACAGGCAACAAATCACCTGTTCACATAGATCCCTCCCCTTTGAGGCGGGACCAGGAGCACTGGCCCCTAGTTACAAGTTATGGCCGCTCACGAACATGGCGTACCTACGGACCATTGCCGTGGCTCTGTCCTGAAGGCAGTGGCTCAAATACTCACACTCATTCGTCCCTGGTCGATTGACAACCCCAATCCCGACAGTGCAGCTCAGACACAGAAGGTGCGTGGCTGTGCCGTAGGCTTTGCGCAGGATGCGATACAGCCAGAGCTGCTCCGCCATTGCGGTCGCCAGCGCAGGCCTCCTTGCGTCGCCGCGGCCTCGGGCCCGGGAGGTACCGGAGATGACGGAAGTCGGCAGGCCGGATAAATACGGGGGAAAAAAAACGCCTGCGGGCCGGATGATTTGGGGTTACGGGCCGCATTCAGCCCGGGGGCCGTTGGTTGCCGACCCCTGCACTAGGCCATCTGTCAGCCTTCTGGCATCAAGCAGTTTACTCAATTTTAATGTAATTTTACCAAAATATAATTGTCCTCCCAACCAGTAAATTAAAATCAAATTCAAAGTAATAACTTTTTGAACAATGTAGATTGTAATAATATCTGTATTTCCTCTGCGGGAAAAGCAATTCCAGTTTGACTGAAATCTTTGGTAGGTCAATATATTGTAATATTGAAGAGATGTCATCAAGCAAACATTCAGGGAATTAACAAACTGAAATGAGTTTAATCAACTGCACAGAGTTGCTGACAAGCTGAATATGTTTTTATTCAAATGTACATTTCAGCAGAAGGCTGTTTGATCATTGGGCTTTTGCTAGCTCTTTGAATTATCCGATGAACTTACACACTAGTGCAGACCTGAGTAATGCTCCATTAATTGCTCTGTTACAGGTGATGAAAGAAATCCTAGAACACAAAATAAAGATCTATGAATTCCCGGAAACAGATGATGAAGAAGAAAATAAGTTGGTAAAGAAGATAAAGGTGGGATATCAATAACAGTGTTGGGTTCTTGTTGCCTATTTGTGTTGAAATGTGTAGCAGCTTCCCTAGAAAAGACGGTGGAAGCATGACTTGAAATAAATGGGGACATTTAATAGAACGCAAAACCTTGCAATATTTATAGTGGTTTTCAAGTAAGATTTTGAAAAATGTTTTCAATTAGCAATCATTGACCTTTATGGATTTACTTTCTGGCCATCCATAATATTTGGGCCAAAGACCCATCATTTATTTATTTGCCTCTGTACGCCACAATTTGAGAATTGTAATAGAAAATAAATCACATGTGGTTAAAGTGCACATTGTCAGATTTTAATGAAGGCCATTTTTATACATTTCGGTTTCACCATGTAGAAATTACAGCAGAGTTTATACATAATCCCCCCCCCCCCCCCCTCCCCCCCATTTCAGGGCACCATAATGTTTGGAATACAGCAATGTTACGTAAATGAAAGTAGTCATGTTTAGTATTTTGTTGCATATCCTTTGCATGCAATGACTGCTTGAAGTCTGCGATTCATGGACATCACCAATTGCTGGGTGTCTTCTCTATTGATGCTCTGCCAGGCCTGTATTGCAGCCATCTTTAGCTTCTGCTTATTTTGGGGGCTAGTCCCCTTCAATTTTGTCTTCAGCATATAAATGACATGCTCAATTGGGTTCAGATCTGGTGATTGACTTCGCCACTCAAGAATTTACCATTTTTTAGCTTTGAAAAACTCCTTTGTTGCTTTAGCAGTATGTTTAGGATTATTGTCTTGCTGTAGAATGAATCGCCGGCCAATGTATTTTGAGGCATTTGTTTGAATGTGAGCAGATAGGATGTGTCTATACACTTCAGAATTCATTATGTTACTACCATCAGCAGTTGTATCATCAATGAAGATAAGTGAGCCAGTACCTTCAGCAGCCATACATGCCCAGGCCATAACACCCCCACCACCGTGTTTCACAAATGAGGTGGTGTGCTTTGGATCTTGGGCCGTTCCTTCTCACGTCCATACTTTGTTCTTGCCATCACTCTGATATAAGTTAATCTTCGTCTCATCTGTCCACAAGACCTTTGGTTGCTCTTTTAGGTACTTCTAGGCAAACTGTAACCCGGCCATCCTATTTTTGCGGCTAACCAGTGATTTGCATCTTGCAGTGTAGCCTCTGTATTTCTGTTCATTAAGTATTCTGCGGACAATGGTCAATGACAAATCCACACCTGACTCCTGAAGAGTGTTTCTGATCTGTCGGACAGGTGTTTGGGGATTTTATTTATTATAGACAGAATTCTTCTGCCATCCTGCCAGTCCCTTTGCAATTAGTAAGCTCACCAGTGCTCTCTTTCTTTTTAATGATGTTCCAAACAGTTGATTTTGGTAAGCCTGAGGTTTGGCTGACGGCAGTTTTATTCCTGCTTCTCTTTGACGTTCATTGGCACAACTTTGGTCGTCATGTTGATAACCAGCAATAAAAGTTTCCAAAGGTGATGGAAAAACTGGAGGAAAGACTAGGTGCTGAGCACTCTTATACCTGCATTAAGGAGGCAATTAAACACACCTGAGCAATTATAAACATCTGTGAAGCCATGTGTTCCAAACATTATGGTGCCCTGAAAAGGGGGACTATGTATAAACACTGCTGTAATTTCTACATGGTGAAACCAATATGTATAAACATGGTCTTTATTGAAATCTGACAATGTATACTTTAATCACATGTGATTTATTTCTATTACAAATGTCAAATTGTGGAGTACAGAGGCAAATAAATAAATGATGGGTCTTTGTCCCAAACATTAAGGAGGAGCAGTTTGATCACAAATCAATATTGCAACATCTGGCTAGAGGATTTTGTAAATGTAGTTGCATTTATTTGATAAAAATGTGAAAAATATTTAATCTTATAATAAATACGCAATTCATTTTTTCCATCGACAAGCCAGCCTTCAAACTGCGCTATATTTTTAGTTTAAAAAGTCAGCCCAAACATAAATTCAATGGATACGGTTGAGTTTGCAAAAGATTTGTATCCCGGGAGATTAGTTCCTTGGCATGCCAGATGGTGACAGGCGGGAAGCCTAAGGAGCAGCTGTAACAATGGCATTTTTAGTAACAAGCCAGATGGAAAATTGAAGGCTGATAAACGGGCCTGAGCTGTAAACCAATACAATGGAGTGAAAATTAGTTCATGCATGCTTTGAAATAGAGCCAAATAATGGTGTTTAAAACTAAAATTAAGTTTGGTTAACGTGCACTATGTCCAAGTAAATACATTTTAACGAGAATAAATTATTACTGCATTTGGTTTGCATTTAATATGGATTTGCGGATCATTTTCAAAATTGTTAGAAGAATCTCACTTGGCTCATTGCCAAGTTTGCTGCTGCCTTCGAAAGAGAAAACATCCTCCACTTGTGTCCCAGTGAGAAGGATAAAATCTGTACATTAATAATCGAACATTTAAATTAAAGAGAACCCAAAGTGTCAGTAGTAGGGTGGTGTGTCACACCACAGATCTTGGCGATGCAGAAAAGCCATGTGTTTGGAATGGAAAAAGTATCACAATCAAATGGATGGGTAGGGAATTCCTTGCCCAAGGGATTAGTGTGCCAGGGCAGAGGAAGCAGGACAGTGGTGCGTTGAGCAGTCGTGTTTTGTTGAGCAGCCACTTTGGTCAGGGTGCATATTCAAAGTCTGGCAAATGGTTGTGGTTTCCTGTGTCATTTAAAATTTATTGTTAATGGTTACTTTTGAAAGTTGTAATCTAATGCAACACGTGTCCGTTGGAAAAATGTTCACTTCTAACATCAATGCTTAACAGTTTAAAATAACTTTCTTTGGAAAGTTTCCCTTTTAACAGATAACTGAACATTGCATCAGTATAACACTTGAAAGGGCACAATTGCCAATGACAATTAACAATGACATCGTAACTATAAACAAATGAAAAAGTACTATTGCAAGGCCAGCAAAACGGTTCAATGAAAAAAAACTATTAGCTTTTATCCTTTGGAAACTGCTGCTCATTTACATCAAATACACAAATTTCTTCTCTCATTTTATCTTCCCCCTCCCCCTCTCCCCCCTAAAGTCCGTCTGAAGAAGGGTCCCGATCTGAAATGTTACTCAGTATCTCCAGGATACTGCCTGATCTGCTGAGTTACTCCAACACTTTATTTTGTAAACCAGCATCTGCAGTTTCCTGTTTATACAAAACCCGACTACTAAAACCATTTCTGTTTTACTCTTTCTTGATCTTCTAAATCTAAAACTAAAAGCACTTTCACGGTGCTCTGGTAAAGAGCTTGCACCCGTGTCTAAAACAAAAGGATAATTAATTGAATCTTTCTCCTACCTTAAATTTACATCCACTGGTTACTGCTTGTCATTAGGAACACTTTTTATCCTTATCTAATAAAACTCGTTGCTTAGAACACCTCGGTCAAGACACCACCACCTCTGCACTCAGGAAATTTGGCTTTGTTTCTCCAGTTGTCATTTTAGCTCCCACGGCCCATTTGTACTAAATCCCTGCTCTCAAGGCCTTGATGCCTTTCACAAAGTGATGTCCAAGAGAGACCTTACTTTTCAGCTGAGGCCCAGCAGTGGCTTATCTAAAATCAGCAATAACCTTGATTTGTTTTTCTCCTTTCTAAGTTTTAAAATTGCACCTGGTCTTTTTATTCACAGGATGAAATTTGGTGACTTAATGGAACCCATACATTTGTTTGATGAATTTATTTAGTTACCAATTTAAGCAGCTTTTAGGTTTTGGTGAATTATTCTTAACTATTTTTGTGTTAATCTTTTTTAGGATCGTTTACCTCTTGCTGTTGTGGGCAGTAATACTACCATAGAGGTAAATGGAAAACGTGTTCGGGGTCGACAGTATCCCTGGGGAGTAGCAGAGGGTAAGTCACTTTGCCTGTTGTATTGTCAAGTTTTAATTTGATGAGAAATTTGCCTTTCTATAGTTCATTTCATGATCGAAGTTTGCCAAAAATCAGTAATGTAGCCAGTAGTCGCAGAAGAATTGCAGCTAGTTTCAATACACCAAGCTCCCTTTAGCAGTAATATGTCAATGAAATTCTTTCTGATATTGGCTGGGGCTTAACTACTACCCAGGACATGGCACGCTTTCTTGCTACTGTATTGAAATTAAATTTGCAGTGCTCCAGCCTTTAGATTGGACCCAGACATACAGTGCCCTCCATAATGTTTGGGACAAAGACCCATCATTTATTTATTTGTCTCTGTACTCCACAATTTGAGATTTGTAATAGAAAGAATCACATGTGGTTAAAGTGCACATTGTCAGATTTTAATAAAGGCCATTTTTATACATTTTGATTTCAACATGTAGAAATTACAGCTGTGTTTATACATAGTCCTCCCCACTTCAGGGCACCATAATGTTTGGGACACAGCAATATAATGTGCATGAAAGTAGTCATGTTTAGTTTTTGTTCCATATCCTTTGCTTGCCATGACTGCTTGAAATCTGTGATTCATGGACATCACCAGTTGCTGGGTGTCTTCAATGGTGATGCTCTGCCAGGCCTGTATTGCAGCCATCTTTAGCTTTTGCTTGTTTTAGGGGCTAGTCCCCTTCAGTTTTCTCTTCAGCATATAAAAGGCATGCTCAGTTGGGTTCAGATCAGGTGATTGAAAAGAGTTTTGAGGCATTTGTTTGAACTTGAGCAGATAGGATGTGTCTATACACTTTAGAATTCATTATGCTACCACCCTCAGCAGTTGTATCATCAATGAAGATAAGTGAGCCAGTAACTTCAGCAGCCATACATGCCCAGGCCATAACACCCCCACCACTGTGTTTCACAGATGAGGTGGTATGCTTAGGATCTTGGGCAGTTCCTTCTCACGCCCATACTTTGCTCTTGCCATCACTCTGATATAAGTTAATCTTCGTCTCATCTGTCCACAAGACCTTTTTCCAGAACTGTGGTTGCTCTTTTAAGTACCTCTTGGCAAACTGTAACCTAGCCATCCTATTTTTGCAGCTAACCAGTGGTTTGTATCTTGCAGTGTAGCCTCTATATTTCTGTTGATGAAGTCTTCTGTGGACAGTGGTCATTAACAAATCCACAAGTGACTCCTGAAGTGTGTTTCTGATCTGTCGGACAGGTATTTGGGGATTTTTCTTTATTATAGAGAAAATTCTTCTGTCATCAGCTGTGATGGTCTTCCTTGGTCTGCCAGTCCCTTTGCGATTAGTAAGCTCACCAGTGCTCTCTTCTTAATGATGTTCCAAACAGTTGATTTTGGTAACTGTTTGGCTGATGTCTGTAACAGTTTTATTCTTGTTTATCAATCTCATAATGGCTTATTTGAGTTTCATTGGCACAACTTTGGTCCTCTTGTTGATAAACAGCAATAAAAGTTTCCAAAGGAGATGGAAAGACTGGAGGAAAGACGGTGCTGAGAGCTCTCGAATACCTGCATTAAAAAGGGAATTAAACACATCTGAGCAATTACAAACTGTGAAGCCATGTGTCCCAAACATTATAGTTCCCTGAAATTAGGGATTATGTATAAACACTGCTGTAATTTCTACATGGTGAAACCAAAATGTATAAAAATGCCCTATAATAAAATCTGACAATGTGCACTTTAACCATAGTTCCACAATAACCGTTCCACTGCGAACATGGGTGATTCATTGCTGGGTGAACTCTTGTTTCCCAGCACTGATATGAATAATTTGGACCACCAAAAGTGTGCACAGATATTGAAGTTCCCACCATAAGTTGTTGGGATGAATGGCATAAAGGGAAACCAGTGAAAGATGCAAGGAAAAAAGGGGAGCAAAATGTATGATCTGTGTGATGAAGGGAGTTGGACATTCTAAATATTCTGTCGGGTGCATTTCTGTCTATCATTCTCTGGTTTAGTAACAATTGAATCCTTTCTCCATGATAATGTC
Organism: Amblyraja radiata; assembly: GCF_010909765.2. Classification (NCBI taxonomy): domain Eukaryota; kingdom Metazoa; phylum Chordata; class Chondrichthyes; order Rajiformes; family Rajidae; genus Amblyraja; species Amblyraja radiata. Next base: position 28,184,500 of record NC_045959.1, on the reverse strand, counting down.
TTATTCTTAATAGTTTAGTTTATAAAATCTGTTTTCTAGTTTATTCTGTTTAGATCTAAGTATACTGCTGTCAAATGTGTGTGATACTGTTCAAATGACATCATCTTGCAGTTAATCTTCATAGCAATCTCTTACCCTGTAATTGGGTCTCTGGATTCTGCCAGAAGGCTGCAGATTTAATTTACCTGTTCGGTGGTGTGCATCACTAAAGGATTTTGCACAAGTGAGAAGTTGCGTTGTATCAGACTCTTGGATGGAACCAGTTACAAATAATTTGTTTATATTGATGCAGGGTACTGATTTGCAGAAAATGAATTAAGCCACTACAACAGGAAATGGACATAGCCTTTCCATTGTACTGTAGTTTTGATGAAGGCATGTGTGCTGTATTATAGGGGACTTGCACACCAATTTTATGAGCCTTATGCTTGTTTAACCAGACTTGTTTGTGGCCATTTCCTTACCAAATTGGACTTCCTGATTTGTCACTTTCTATTTATATAACTAAATTAAATGTTTGTTCAGTGGCAACAGATTTATTTTGATTGAATGTTTGAATCAATGTTTAAATTATCATTAAGTTAAATGATTTCAATGTAACTGTTTCAACAGTTGCTTTCTGTTTATACTTCTAAAATGGAAGACTGGCAAAGAATCAGCTTTTGGCATTATATGAAGTAACTGCATTCGGCCAAAAATCTCTCTGCACGTAGGAGTTGAATGCAGTGGCTACAAAAACATTATTACCAAGCAAAGCTGCAGAGGAAATGCTTCCAGCCTTTGAAGTGTTGTGCTGCCAGGAAATTGACTGGCCTGGTTTTAGTGCAGAAGCAGCTGCACCACTGGGGTAATGAGATTGGAAGATTGTATCTTTATCTGTAGGTTGTGGCGAAGATGTGGATCAGAGAATGGCTGGTGGCTGTTGCTTCATGATGTCTGCAGTGGCTTAACTGAAAGGGCAGTGATCACATCAAGGCTTCTGATAGATGAAGATGTGATTGGGCTGCCGTTAGAAGTATTATCCTGATGGAATAATTGATTGCAGTTGATGTGTGAGCCTTTGCCCTACATATGATCATATGATTTCATATGACATCTAATAGCATTATGGATTTTAAAAAAAAATGAAATTTAGTTGATTGTGGTATAAATCTGCTTTAAAGACAATTTGCAAATCTATGGTAAAATTCTTTCTGTATTTGCTGAGTGCTGATATGCAACAGATTGTTCTTAATCTAATATTTGAAGTTAATTATAAAGCATTGTCTGGGCTAGTTAATCTCATCCACTAGAATGAATGTGGTTGTTGAAAACCTTGGGGAGAAAGTTTGACGCAAGTGTCTGCTCTCAGTAGATAGCAGTCTACAGATAAACAGCTGGGATTGGTCAGTAGACAAGGCTATTTTAAAAAAACACAATATTCACTGCTATCATTATAAAACAAATTGCCAACAATTTTATCAGCACAAATCTAAAGTTTTTAGGAAACAAGGGACTGCAGATGAAGGTTTGCAAAAAAGGAGACCAAGTGCTGGAGTAACTCAGCGGGTCAGATAGCATCTCTGATGAACATGGATAGGTCGGGAGCCTTCTTCAGACTGATTGTGGGGGGGAGGGGGGTGCGAAAGCTGGAAGCTAAGAGGAACAGGACCAAGTTTGGCAGGTAGTAGGTCTGATGAGAGGATGGTGGGGTGTAGATAAGCAGATAGCTGAGCAGTGATGGAAATGGGGGGGTACGCAGGGGGACGGCGTTCCCCTAGTTTTGAGTTTCCATCCTGTGCGTGAATTTGCAGCTTTATCTTGCGCTACTTAATCCATGGGCGAGCGAACGAGTGGACTGACGGACGAAAGCAACAATCATAGAGCAGAATAGATGACATTTCGGGTCGAGACCCTTCTTCAGACTGAGTCGGGGGAAAGAGGAACAAGAGATATAGACGGTACTAAGGACAAATGAATGGAAGATATGCCTATATCTCCCGTTTCCCTTTCCCTTGACTGTCAGTCTGAAGAAGGGTCTCGACCCCGAAATGTCACCTATTGCTGGGGGGGGTGGGGGAGTACATCCCACAACAGAAGGGGGAGGAGTTGTACATTTTGATAGGCACGGGGAAGAAGGATCTCCTGTGACGTTCTGTACTGCAACTTGTTGGAACCAGTCTGTTGCTGAAGGTACCAAATGGACTGGTGGTTCAAGAATGTGGTTCACCGGCATCTTCTGGGTGATGAGGAGCAGGTGTCAAATATGTTTGTTGGCAATCTATAGAAGGCTTATTTTTATGAATGGGATGGAGAAGGTGAGCTTGTTTTTATTTTTTAAATTTCATGTGAAGAAGAAACTTCACTCAATGTATTGTCACTTCATTGCATGCTAGCCTTGTCGATCTTTCCTGAGCAATTCATTATTTTCTTTAAACTTTTTATTAATTAGAAGTTCACAATATTAGTACCAGGCACAATGAAATCACTAACCATATTACAGGGCTCTCGCTTAACTTTTTTTCCCTGTTGCCAGCCGGCAACCTTGGCAGCTTTTTAGGTTGCCAAATGACATTTTAGGTGGTCATTTAAGATGGCTTGCATGACGCGTGCTCGGACAAAGTGCGTAGTTACCAGTCGGAATTATGCTCAATGAAGCATTCACAGATATTTCTGCTTCAAATAAAGTCACAAACTAACATATTCACCAATCAAGACATGATATATACCACAATTACATGCAGCAAAATTATAATACGGTATCTCAACTCTTTTTACACATTGCAATTAATGCAATTTTTATTATTTCTTTCCACTTCCAAACAAAAATGTGGTTGGATTATTCAGCGTATGATCAACCTGTGTCAATAAATCCTGGACCTTGATAACATATATGCTTAACCATGCACACTACAGATTGATGCAAGCATGTTTTCTGTGAAGGACTGAAAATTATCATGACATGGCCATAGCATGGGTCGTTATTGCTATTGGTACAGAAACACTCTGGCTTCCCACATAATTTATCCACAACAAAATATACAGGTTGCAAGGAATTTTCTAAAGGCATTTTATGATAATAGCTGTTAAAACTGACTGTACCCATCTGACAGGTTAAAAATTACACTAACTAACAAGAGATGGCCAAAGGACATAAATGCAGCAAATGTTTGGTAATATATTAAGAGGTGTCAAGATGCCACATTACCGGACATTCAGATTAGATGTATGTGGCAATGAAGATACCCAGTTTGTAAGCACCATTTAAAAAAACAATTGTTGATAAACGCTTTTTCCATCATTCCCACTTCAGAATTAACGTTAACATTTCAACTGAAATATCTCCTGACTAAATTTGTGATGTATATGACTGACTGTAGAAGTAAAACCTGGATAAATCCAACGTATAGTTGTGAATGTTGCTCATTAAATAACTACAGTACTGATACTCCATATTAAGAGCATTGATTTGCCATTAAAATTAATTCTGTAATAACGTGTCAGTGACAATCGAACGCTGCGGTTTTAATGTTTCACGTGTTCACAATTTAATTAATCCATCTTTATGGATTAAAACAAATAATAACATTGGGAATTAAAACATATTTGATTGCATTCCGTTATCAAACATAGTCAATGTTAGCTCTGAAGACATTTCCAGCACAATAGGGTCGGGAGGGGGTGTATGAATCAGTGCAGGATGGATAGATGTGGGGGGGGGGCTTGAGAAGGCAATCGGTGCGGATTGGATGGATTGAGGCAGGGGAATTAGTGCGTGTTGGTTGGAGTAGGTAAAATTGTGAGGGGAGAGCGCTGGGGATGTCAGTGGGGTTGAATGGGGGGGGGGGGGGAATCTGTGCAGGATGGATGGGGGGAGCAATGCAGGATGAAGGGGTGTGCAGTGCAGGATGGATGGGAAGGGGGATCAACACAGGATGAATTGGGGGTCCAGTGTAGGATTGATGGGGAGTGGCAGGAGAATCAATGCGAGGTGGCTAGGGAGATCAGTGCAGGATGAATAGATGGGGGGGGGGGGGGGGGGGGGGGGGAGAGCACAGGGGATGTCAGTCAGGACTGAATAGAGATAAATGGGGATCAGTGCGGGATGGAGAGGAGGGGTCTCAGGATAAGGGGAGTGGAGGGGGCGTACGAGAGAGAGAGAGAGAGAGGAAGGGGCAGAGGAGGTGGGAAGGAAGGCCAGCGCTCCTCGGACAACCCCTGTCAGGCTCGGAAATCGCAACCAAAATATGGAGGGGACCGCGGACATAATATCTTGGCGGCCACGCGCATGCGCACACTCACACGCGCGAGGCTTCGGAGGCTTCTCTGAATGGTAATTTCAGCTCAAGCCAGCGCTAAATGCAACTGAACTGCCTGTCTCGCCTACAGCCCCGTCTCAATCCAGACAGGACTGTTGGTTAACCTGGCGGGACAGGCAGAGTGAGCTGGGTTTTGCGCTGGCTGTGGGCCTGGGGGCACCGCTCCCGTCTGACTCCCGACGCCTCTGGCCACCCCCGGGCATGGGGGGGTGGGGGGGGCCTCTCAGGTGGGGACGGGGATGGTCCAGTGGCGGTTCGGCAGCGATTGCAGAGCCGGGATCGGTCCTGGCTGCGGTGCAGGTCTGTCGAGAGTGTTTTGGCACGTCTCCCTCCTCCAATCACGCGCTCTATCCTCAGTCCCACCCCGCCTCCCCTACTTCCGCATCTGACCGACACCTCCCTCCTCCAAGGGTCTGTTTTGAAAGCGCCGTTGGCGGAGTGGCAGCAGCGGCCGGACCCGCGGTGTTACTCCAGTTTTTTGTGTCTACGGTATAAACCAAGTTGCCAAGTCGGGCAAAATGACCTGCCGTTCAGGTTGCCCGGCGGCACTTTGAGTGGTCTGGGGCACCCGGGCAACCGTTAATTTAGAGCCCTGTATTAAAGTTTGTGATTTTCATATTATCTGGCAAAGGAGCAAAAAGTCAATTCCTATCTCCAACTAGATCAGTAGCCTTTGTCTTGGTTCATGTCTGTCATCAAATTCTGTGGAGGTAATGTTCTTGACAAGGGCGTATGTACTGGCCTAAGCATTTACCATCCTCCACCTTGCATGACTTGCTTTTATTTTGCTTCATGTCCATTTGGCATAATCCAAACAATGTTGTGGAATTTGTGTTCCACGGATTTTCACGTTATTTTTACATTGGTTCCGTTTTACAGTGATAAATGTGATTTTCTGTAATTTTGGGTTGTCTCATTTGGAGAGAAATGTTCAATCTCTGCCTGAGCAGCCTTTAACAAGCTGCCCTTTAATCTCTGTGTGACCACACCCTGAATAAATTGAGTAAGTCAAAAGACTGAGCGGATAGCAGGATATGAGCTGTTTTCTGGAGGATGGGAACAATTTTGCATTTATTGATCATTAAAGGATAAGTGTTTATTAACCATGTATCTATTTTGGAATTGGTTGGTGACTGACCTCGGATTTCCGCTTGTTCTTTTCCTATTTCTCTAGAAACTAAATGTTGCACAGTCTCTCTTTGTTAACTTGTATTAATCTTCTTTGAGTCATAATTGTGCCTTACAAGCTAATCACACAGGGCTCTTACTTGCATAATATAAATGTAACTGTTGATTAAATACTGAAATAGTTGTCAGTGAATAACAGATAAGGCAGCATTAGTGGAGGGAGAGGGGGTTAATGTTCCAGGTCACTTTCATTTGCGTTATTTTGGTAAACAACTTTTTTAAATTATGTGGAGTCAGAATCTGCATTACTAGTTGTAAGTGAATGTGCAGCGCTCGATTCTTTATTGTAGACGTGTTTCATGTGTTGTGCTGCTGTTGTTTACCGTGCAAGACCTTTTGTAATAGATATTAGTGCTGTTTCCAGCAGGCATGAAGGGCCGAGTGGCCATCTTCTTAGAGCTGCACCAGTACAATAAAATTGTATTGTCTTTGGTGAGAGCTGAATCTTGAAACTTCCATCATTCCAGCTGACCTTCCATCAGTCTGAGTTAAATCCCAGCTGAGAGCTCCTTTGAGATTGCGGGCAGTTGGTGTAATTTCACGTACATCATTTAGGAAGAACCATTCTTGTTTCTGATTAATTTTCTTTGCAATATTTCTTTGCCCTTCCACTTGGAAATAGGTGTATGAGGGAGATGACTGATTTAAAAAAAATTTTTAATCTGCATTTACAAATATTTGCCAAAGTATATTTGTACTATAACAGCTTTTTTGACGCAGTATACCATAAATCTCACCCAAGTCTTAAAATTATAGGAGCAATTCAACTTCATAGACTGAAAACACAAACACCTGAGCATTAAAACAAGCTGCTGGAAGAACTCAGCAGGTCAAGCAGCATCTGTGGGTGGGCAGACCACATCTAAGGTCGGGATCCTTCTTCAGACTGGTCCCCCTTCCCTGATGCTGAGTTCCTCCGGCAGTTTGTTATTTTGTTCAAAATTTCAATATCTGCAGTCTCTTGAATTCCCATGTAATCATTACCTTGTTCGATATTTATAATTGTCATGTATACAAAGATAAAGTGAAAATCTTTGCACGCTATCCGGTTAAATCATATTATATAAGAGTACAATCAGGCCATAACCATGAGTATCACAGGTAAGGCTAAGAGAAAATATCAGAGAGCAGAATATAGTGTTACAGTGTTATAGAATTACAGTTACAGAGAAAGTGCAGATAAAAAAGATGCAGGGCCATAATGAGGTAGGTTGAGAGATCATACTGCACCTTTAGTTTATGAGAGAATCATTCAGTAGTGGGGGAGTAGTTGGAAGTTGTTTAAGCTTTTGTATCGTCTGCCCAATGGGAGAAGAGAGAAGTGAGAATGTTCGGGTGCAAATGTTTCTTGATTACGTTGGCTACATTTCCAAGGCAGTGTTGTGTAGATGGAGTCGATGGGGAGCGGGAGGCTGGTTTATGTTCTGGTAATGCAGTGGTCTGTCCTTTGGTGAAATATTAAACTCGATTTTCTTTGCTTTCTCAGATGCATAAAAAAGCATCCTGCATCAATCCTTATGTCTCACCTAATATTTCTAAAACTGATAGAAATTAACCATAGACATGCGAGTGTGAGCTTACTGCGTGGATATTGGCTGCAATTTTTGTAATATGATACTTCATGAAGTATATTAGTCCACCCTAAAGCCATGGAGAGAGAGCACTATGAAAATGCATATCTTTATTTGACTATACAGTACAAGTCTTCTAAAACAAAGTTTTCTTTTACAGTTGAAAATAGTGAGCACTGCGACTTCACAATTCTACGAAACATGCTGATCAGGTAAGATTGAATCATAATAGCAGTGCTTATTGGCACTTGGTGCCTGCTAGTCTCTTTTTGTGTAAAATCATTGCAAAAAGAATTACAAAAGTTTCAGTGAAAATTTGCTCATACTAATCTTTCAAAAAATCACCTGTTAAAGTGCACGAGATTGTAATGGATTTTACGTCCATATTTGAATTTTTGGTCACGCTCTTCATTATTTCTGTTTGTTGCAATAACAAAACTATAAAAAGATTTTCAACTTTGGTTTTAAACCATCTGTAAAGCAGATGCATTTGCAATGGCGGTAATTAATTTCCCTTCGAGTACGCATGGTATTTCTATCTCCATTACCTCTATATTGAAGCACAGTAGGCTGCCCTGAAAGGATGGGATCGCTTGGGATCCAAGGAGAGATAGCTGAAGATAGAATATTGGCTTCATGGAAGGAAGCAGAGGGTGATGGTCGAAGGTTGCTTCTCAGAACTGGGGGCCTGTGACTAACGGTGTGCCTCGGGATTTGGTGCTGGGCCCGTTCCTGTTTGTCATCTATATTAATGATTTGGAGGGGAACATATATGGCAAGATTAGCAACTTTGCAGATGACACAAAAGTGAGTGGATTTACAGATAGTGAAGATGGTTGTGAAAATTTGCAGCAGGATCTTGATCGACTGACCAGGTGGGCTGAGGAATGGCTGATGGAATGTAATGGAGAGAAATGTGAGGTGATGCATTTTGGGAAGTCTAACATAGGCAGGACCTATACAGTGAATGGTAGGGTTCTGGAGAGTGTTGTAGAGCAGAATGATCAAGGAGTGCAGGTGCATGGTTTCTTGAAAGTGGAGGCAGGTGGTCAAAAGGCTTTAGGCTTTCATCAGTCTGAATATTGAGTATAGAAATTGGGAAGTCATGTTGCAGTTGTATAAGAAGTTGGTAAGGCTGCATTTAGAGTATTGTGTTCAATTTGGGACACAGTGTTGTAGGAAAGATGTTGTCAATCTGGAAAGGGTACAGAGACGATTTACGATTATGTTGCCAGGACTCGAGGGTCAGAGCTATAGGGAGAGGGTTGAGTAGGCTGTGACTATTCCTTGGAGTGCAGGAGAATGAGGGGTGATATTAGAGGTGTATAAAATCATGAGAGGAATAGATCGGGTAGATGCACAGAATCTCTTGCCCAGAGTAGGTGAATCGAAGGCCAGAGGACATAGGTTTAAGGTGAAGTGGAAAAGATTTAATAGGAATCTGGGGGGTACCATTTTCACACAAAAGGTAGTGGTATGTGGATGATACAAAGCTGGGTAGTAGTATGAGCTGTGAGGAGGGTTCTATGAGGCTGCAGGGTGACTGGGAGATGCATGGCAGATGCAGTATAATGCGGATAAATGTGAAGTTATCCACTTTGGTGGCAAGAACAGGAAGACACCATTATCAGAATGGTGTCAGATAATAAGCATGCAGGTGTACAGCCAGCAGTGAAGAAAGCTAATGGCATGTTGGCCTTCTTTGCGAGAGGATTTGAGCTTAGAAACAAGGAGGTCCTACTGCAGTAGTATAGGGCCCTGGTGAGACCGCACCTGGAGTATTGTGTGCAATTTTGGTCTCCTAATTTGAGGAAGGACATTATTGCTATTGAGGGAGTGCAGCATAGGTTCACCAGGTTAATTCCCGGGATGGCGGGACTGACATATGATGAAAGAATGGGTCAACTGAGCTTGTATTCACTGGAATTTAGAAGGATGAGAGGGCATCTTATGGAAACATATAAAATTCTTAAAGGATTGGACACGCTAGTGGCAGGAAAAATGTTCTTGATATTGGGGGAGTCAAGAACCAGGGGTCACAGTTAAGAATAAGGGGTCGGCCATTTAGGACTGGGATGAGGAAAAACTTTTTCACCTGGAGTTGTGAATCTGTGGAGTTCTCTGCCACAGAAGGCAGTGGAGGCCAATTCACTGGATGTTTGCAAGAGAGAGTTAGATTTAGCTCTTATGACTAAAGTAATCAAGGGATATGGGGAAAAAGCAGGAACGGGGTACTGATTTTAGATGATCAACCATGATCATATTGAATGGCGGTGTTGGTTCGAATGGCTGACTCCTGCACCGATTTTTCTATGTTTCTATGCATTGAAAAAGTTGCCAGAGGAGATAGTTGAGGCAGGGACTATCCCAATGTTTAACAAACAGTTAGACATGTACATGGATAGGACAGGTTTGGATGGATATGGACCCAGCGCAGGAAAGTGGGACTAGTGTAGTTGGGATGTTGGCCGGTGTGGGCAAGTTGGGCCTATTTCCACTGTATCACTCTTTGACTCTATATATTTGATGATAAAACTAATCTTTATGAATCGCTTGAACCTTGTTGATTATAAAGGTGTTTTGTATTTGAAAATATTTTTTTTGTCAGACTGTCAAGTGAGTGCAACCCCACCTTTTCATCCTTCCTCCATACATCAACCCGTCATCCCAGGAGTCAATCCAGTAACCTTTCCTGCATTGCCTCCAATACAAGCACATCCTGAAATATGGCAACTACAACTGTGTGGTTCCCACCGGCATACTGTGAAGTTTCATCAGAACATCCCTACTTCATTCCGCTTATGATGAAGACTAACGGTCGTTAGCCATCCTATGCCTGAGATGTAACCTAGACTGAGTAGCTTGGAAAGCTGTTGTTTTAGGATCTAGCTTATCAATTTATAATGATCCTGTGATTATTTTTGTTTAATTTTAAAGCATTTGATTGCTCGAGTATTTGCGGGTGGGTGTGGGGGGAGGTAGGATAGCTGTTGACAATGTCAGCAGGCCTTGACAATCAGAAATACGCAGAGTGGGGAATCAGCCAATGCTTTACTTCCTCTCTCTTTTGTTCCTTGCGATTGTACTAACCAAAATCTTTGTACTGCTGTAACTGCTGTTCTGAATTCTGAACAGCTGGAACAATCTCTGCATCTAGGGTTCTTTTGTTGTTGTTGGCTGGTCCAGTTTAGGTAGCAGTTTCCTCGTGTTATCGATACAGAACACTTAATGCTTGCCTTATGCCTGGAGCCCCATCCAGTCTATTGTTCTTAAACCATCTCTTAGTTGGACCATATTTACAATATAATTCCAGTACTTTTTCTCTCTCTCCCAGTTTTATAACTTTTCATTTACTTTTAGAGTGCAGGCATTACAGGCAGAACCAGTATTTATCCTGTGGCCCTAATTGCTCTCACAGAGGTGAGCCGATGCCTTGAAGTACCACAGCCATTCTGGTGAAGGTGCTTCCACAATGCTGTTGGATAGTAGATTTACACCCAGCAATATTGATATTTTTGGAACATAGAACAGAACAGCACAGGAAGAGGCCCTTTGGTCTTAAACTGTCAGGATGATTTGCAACTTGGAGGGAAACCTGAAGGTATTGGTGATCGCATGCCTACATCTTCCTCAGAGGTTTGGACAAGCTGATAGGAAAGCTAAAGTGAGTAACTGCTTTTCATTGCGCAATGGCATAGACTGCGGTCATGGTGTGCCAGTGGTGGAGGCAATAAATATCCAAAAGTGGCGACACAGGTAGCCAGAGTGGTGAAGAATGTGTATGACATGCTTGTCTTGAACGGATGGAGCATTGAGATATGTAACTGCTGAACAGGATGTTGGTGAGAACACAAGGACTGCAGATGTGAGCAACAAAGAAAGTGCTCGGTGGGTCAGGCAACATCTGTGGAGCGAAATAGACAGGTGTCATTTTGTGTCTAAACCGTTATTCTGACTCTCCCAAAATGTTATCTGTTCAATTCTCCTGCAGATGCTGCCCACCCCACTGTATTCTGCCAGCACTCCCTGAATATTTAACTGTCCACTTTGTCATTTAACAATTTGATCTCCATGAATATCATAAATGGATTATTTGAGTTTATTAGTAATCAATTCCTGTCACACTGAAGCTGTTCCATTGCTACCTTGATTTATAAATCCACTGTTGGATCCAGCTGCCACTGTTTGTCAAAGTAAGTTAATTTGGGTGCAAACCGTGCCATTTTGAGCAATTTGAACGTTATCATTGATCATCTTTCTTCACAAGGTCATGCCTCTTGGCCCTGTTGTCATTGTACTTTAGTGGTTTATAGTGCTGTTTGGAATAACCTCCAGTATTTTACCTCGTGGTCATATAGCACGGAAACTGGCCATTCGGTCCAATTGGTCCATGCCGACCAAGATGCCCCATCCAAGCTAGTCCCATTAGCCCATGTTTAGCCCATATTTCTCCAAACCTTTCTTTTACAAAGGTTTCAAAGGTCTCTTATTGTCACATGTACCACTTAAGGTGCAGTGATATTTGTATTACCATACAGCCATACCAAAAAAAGCAGATTCCCCACATTCCTCACTGTGATTGAAGGCAATAAAGTCTAATCTTCTTCCCACATTTTTACCCTGCGTTCGGGGCGATCGAAGCTCCCGCAGCCGGAGGTTGAAGCTCCCGCGTTAAGGCGGTCGGGGTGGTCAAAGCCCCGCATCAGGGCGGCGAAGTTCTCTCGGCTTGGAGCTCCTGAAGTCGGTCTCCAACCAGAGACCACGAGTTCCACGATGTTAAAGTCCTGCGGGCTCCCGCGGTTGGAGCTCCCGAAGTCCGCCTCCAGCAAAGGCCTCCAGCTCCTCGATGTTAGGCTGCAGTGTGGACGGAGATACGATACGTTAAAATATCGCATCTCCGTCGAGGTAAAATATATATTTTTAAGTTACCCAACCTCCCCCCACCCCCACCCCAACATAAAACAAGCTAAAGAACACTAAACACATACATTTGACACATACCAAAGAAACAACAGAGAAGGATGGGACAGACAGACTGTTGGCGAGGCAGCCAATGTTGGTGCCACCCAGTGGAATCCATTTTCCTGTCCAAGTGTTTTTTTAAATGCTGTTGTAGTGTCTGCTTCAACTAACCCCCCTGACATCTTGTTCCATTTATCCACCACCTCTGAGTGGAAAAGTTGCCCCTCGGGCTCTTATTACATTTTTCCCCTCTCGTTTTAAAATCCTTGTCCTCTGGTTCTTGATTTCCCTACCATGGGTAAAAGACTGTACATTCACCCTATCAATTCTCCTCATAATTTTATACACCTCGATAAGATTACTTCACATCCTCCTGCGCTCCAATGGATAAAATCCAATCACCCCATAGCTCAGGCACTCGAGTCCTGGAAACATCCTCATAAATTTTCTCTGCACCCTTACCAACTGGACAACATCCTTCCGATAGCAGGGTGACCAAAAGTCTGAATGCATCCTCACTAACAACTAACTAATTGTAACATAACGTCCAAACATTTATACTCTGTATAATGAGAGCCAATGTACCTAAAACCTTCTTTACCACCCTGTCTACATGTGAGGTCATTTTCAGGGAACTTTATCTATATCCGTAGATCCTTTTGCTCCACAACATTCTCGAGAGCCACGTGAAGGTCCTCTCCTGGCTTGACGAACTAAAATGCAAATCTGCATTTAAATCCATTAGCCATTCCTCATGCCACTTGCCTAGCAGATCAAGATTCTGCTGTAATATTTGATAACCATTTCACTATCTGTGATACCACCACTTTAGTGTCACCTGCACTAAGTATTGGGCTTAGCAGGCTACAATCTTTAAATCAGTCCAGTTATCGTATTTTACAGGTAGTCACTGCAATATCTAATGTTCCCTTTAATCTAACAGCATCTGTCCAGTTACATTATGTCCTTTTGAGCAGGTCATACATTCTCTAATCTTCAATAAAGGTTGAGTTATTTATTTATATTTAAAATTGCTTGCCTTTTAAATATTCCTTGTTTCCTACAATATGAACTCCTCTGTGCCTGTGTGTGTGTGTGTCAGCATCAATATGAACTCCTCTGTGCCTGTGTGTGTGTATCAATATAATGCTAAAACCCTTTGTCTTGTTTGTGGCCCTGTGTGTGTCAACCTGGTTAATGTTCCTATTCTCTTATTTTCTTCCAAAACGCTAGGCACAACCTTCCCATTTTCACACATCCTACTCCCATTTTTCCCATCGAGGTGATAAACATCTTCCCGCTGCATTCCCACCTATATTTCCAAACTTTTTAATCGTTTAAAGTTTTAAAAACAGCCCGAAAACTAACCCATTTCGGGGAAAAAACCCGAGTGACGTCATAATGCATTCGCAAGGCAGGACGGGACACTCTGGGAGGGAGGGGCACTCCAACGCTCTCGTGGCAGCGGCTGCCGATGCCCGGCGGGGAGGGTGGTGCTGGAGCTGGAGTGAGGGCCGAGCCTGGGGCTTGGGATGGGGCCATGACCGGGGCCGAAAAAGAAGCCGCCGCTGGAACCAAGGACAAGCCTGGGCCTGGGTCAGGGACGAGCCTGGAAATGAAGTCGGGGCCTGGACTGGAGCCCTGGCGGCGGCCGAGCTTACTGCTGGGGTCTACAGCCAGGGCCAGGCCCAGTACGAGAACCAGGCCGAGTTCCAGGCCCTGGCACTGCTCCACGACCTGGGTAAGTCCTGGGGTAGGGAATGGGAGTGAGGGGAGGAGGATGACGGAAATGAGGAGGAGGAGATGGGGTGGGGAGTGGGGTGGTAGAAGAAGATGGGGGGGGGTGTGGAGGAGGGAGATGCCCCCTCCGTATCTACCCTCACTCCCACCCTCTCTACCCCTCTCCCTCTCTGCCCCTCTCCATCTCTATCCCCCTCCCCCTCCATGGACTCTCCCTCTCTGCCCCTCTCCCTCTCTACCTCCCTCCCTCTCCCTCTCTACCCCCTCCCTCTCTACCCCCTCCCTCTCTACCCCCTCCCTCTCTACCACCTCCCTCTCTGCCCCCCTCCCTCTCTGCCCCCCTCCCTCTCTACCCTATCCCTATCTACCTTCACTCCCACCCTCTCTACCCCCCTCCCTCTCTACCCCCCCCTCCTCGCCCTCTCCCTCTCTACCTTCCCTCTAGACCCCTCCCTCTCCCTCTCCCTCTACACCCCCTCCCTCTCTACCCCCCCCCCCTCCTCGCCCTCTCCCTCTCTACCTTCCCTCTAGACCCCTCCTCTCCCTCTCCCTCTACACCCCCTCCCTCTCTACCCCCCCCTCCTCGCCCTCTCCCTCTCTACCTTCCCTCTAGACCCCTCCCTCTCCCTCTCCCTCTACACCCCTTCCTCTCTCTCTCTACCCCCTCTCTCTCTGCCCCTCTCCCTCTCTACCTCCTTCCCCTCCCTCTCTACCCTCTCCCTCTCCCTCTCTACTTACACTCCCTCCCTCTCTGCCCCCTCCCTCTCTGCCCCCCCTCCCTCTCTACCCCCCTTCCTCTGTAGGGATTGAAGAGAGAGGGTGAAGAGGAGGAGGAGGGAGTGCTGGGGGATGAGGGGAAATGAGCCGCGCCTACACAGTTGGGGGCTATGTGAGTGGTGCAATATTGCGTTGCAGGAACGGGTGAGTGGTGGAATCTTGCGTTGGGGAACAGACCCAACGGATCTGCACTTGGTCTAATAATTAATAAAAATAAATGTTTTCATACAACCACCATTTCTGGGTTACCCACCACCACATTGCATCTCATTCTGATTATTCCGCAACCTCAGATATTGAGTATTTGCTGATCTGAGCAAAAGTAAAACATTTATAATGAAATCTTTTGAAAAATGTTATCCACATGACGATAGAAAAATGATGCAGTGTGACAGCGCAAGTTTGTCACTGAAAACGGAACTAATTTCAACTGTATTTCAAATGTCATTAGTTCCAGTTCAAGATGATTAAATCAGGATCTTATCTTTCAACGTGATGCAACGTGATTCAGTTACGGACCTATGACATAATTTGTGTGAAGTTTTCAACTAAGACTAGCCTGCACGAGCACAGCCATTAACTGTTGTGCTGCTTTTGTGGGTCAACACTTTTGCTATGTGTAACAGTGAGTTTGTTTGACATGTCTGAATGCAAGACTCCAGTGACATATAGCTATGGTTGAGCGATGACCACCAGAAATATGGATATGTCATGTGACATCCTGATCGCATCCTTCAGTACCTGGAGGCAATGTACGTGAATACAGAATATCATCACAGGTTTAATTTGAAATAAATCTTTTGTGGGTCTGGTAGCATATTGTGGCATATTGCTACCTTCCATTGAACAGCCCTTGTGCAAGGGAGAGAGAATGAATGACAACATGAACATTTTCTTCTTGTTCATTCAAGGCAATCATCCCCATCTTCAATATCTGGTTAAATAGCATACATTGGTGCTGCATCAGAAATATGTTTGATCTAGAAATTACATTTCACCAAGGCTGTCAGCTTTGTGTTGCAAAGTTGTATCACAAGCACATTCCCAAACCCACATAATGCCTCTAGGAGATCATTCCAGTATTTATTTCACTTTTGTACACTTGGGACAAAATTAGAATGCAGCTTCATCAGTTTATAATAATTTACGATTGATCTGTTTGCCTTCTACCTCAGGTTTAATTGAGACTTATTGCAAATGACAAACGTGTGCCTTTCCCAGTCTGTTTTAGGAGACTGGGAAGTGGGGCAAATCTGCAAAATGTTTTGCTTTCTACGTTTTCCACGTGAGCTGAGAGAATAAACAACTAATATTAACACTGTAGCTCTTCATGTTTATTTCACTCCAGAATAGCTGTTAAGGCTCTCCTTATCTCCCCAGAATTATGTGAGGAATTGATCAAATGCAGAATTTGAAAGCCTTTTCCAGTGCTACTCATCAAAGCCACATTATACGATTAAAAAAAAGGTTGAATTCTACATTGTGATTTGAAAACTATGGTAATTTGAAATCTAGAAAATATGTCTGAAATGGTTATTTACATTTATGTCATTTTCCAGAGACCTTTATTCAGGACAGTTTGATTGTACATGGGATTCTGTTTTCAGGGCTGTCAGCTATGATGGGGGTATTTTTGACATCTATTAAAGTGCAACTGATTGCTTCCACCAGCTCTATCCATTTACATTCTCTCATCAATAATCCATTTTTTGTTTCAGAATTACAAAAGTGGCCAAGTATGTGACGTACGTTGATGGTTAAGATATTTATGTCGTAAACTTGGATCATTTTTGGTCTATACTTGTGACGTAATTTTTAGCTCAAAGAATATGATGTTTTCCACCCATACCCTACAAATAAAAACGTCCTTTATATTTCATGTTTATTAGCAGTTCTGCAGTTAGAACTATAATTTCTGAATTATAAGAAAGTCATGCTGTATTATGGCCAGGGAATTGTGCTCTATAACCTGTTTGAATGCTTTATTATCCAAAAGGTAACAGTTTGAGAGAAAAGTTAATTTCAACCAAGTAATAAAATTCTGCTTCCCCCCCCAAATCAGCACCTCCGCAGGGTTGATTTGCTTTGTTAGAGCTTGAGTGTGGAAATAGTTAACTGGGGGCTGATCACTCTACAATGAATATTGTATGTATCTTTTTAAATGCAGCAGTCATAAAAACTTGAACTGAAGTTCTCCACCCAGCCATATAGAATATTCCCAGCATTTCCTTTTGCAGTCAATGTTTAAGGCTGTAGCTACGTTCTCGTGATGTATTTATGTGGTGGAAAAAATTCTATTAATCGAGGGGGCAGGATTGAACCAATTCAGTCTAAACATGGACTGCCATTAAATCCAATATTGTTTGGCGCTCTGCACAATGCTAAATAAGTGCTGTACTGTAAACCCTTGTTATAACGGACCATGGGGGGTGGCGGTGGTGGTGGTATTGCCACTGCATCAGAGTACGGTATTATCATTTTATATAGTTGAAACAAAGAACTGGGGGTTCAGTATTGATGTGGATAGAGAACTGGCTGGCAGACAGGAAGCAAAGAATAGGAGTAAACGGGTCCTTTTCACAATGGCAGGCAGTGACTAGTGGGGTATCGCAAGGCTCATTGCTGGGACCCCAGCTATTTACAATATATATTAATGATTTGGACGAGGGAATTGAATGCAACATCTCCAAGTTTGCGGATGACAGGAAACAGTGTTAGCTGTGAGGAGGATGCTAGGAGGCTGCAAGGTGACTTGGATAGGCTGGGTGAGTGGGCAAATGCATGGCAGATGCAGTATAATGTGGATAAATGTGAGGTTATCCACTTTGGTGGCAAAAACAGGAAAGTAGACTGTAATCTGAATGGTTGCCGATTAGGAAAGGGGGAGATGCAACGAGACCTGGGTGTCATGGTACACCAGTCATTGAAAGTAGGCAAGCAGGTGCAGCAGGCAGTGAAGAAAGCAAATGGTATGTTAGCATTCATAGCAAAAGGATTTGAGTATAGGAGCAGGGAGGATCTACTGCAGTTGTACAGGGTCTTGGTGAGACCACACCTGGAGTATTGCGTACAGTTTTGGTCTCCTAATCTGAGGAAAGACATTCTTGCCATAGAGGGAGTACAGAGAAGGATAACCAGACTGATTCCTGGGATGTCAGGACTTTCATATGAAGAAAGACTGGATAGACTCGGCTTGTACTATCTAGAATTTAGAAGATTGAGGGGGGATCTTATAGAAACTTACAAAATTCTTAAGGGGTTGGACAGGCTAGATGCAGGAAGATTGTTCCCGATGTTGGGGAAGTCCAGAACAAGGGGTCACAGTTTAAGGATAAGGGGGAAATCTTTTAGGACCGAGATGAGGAAAACATTTTTCACACAGAGTGGTGAATCTCTGGAATTCTCTGCCACAGAAGGTAGTTGAGGCCAGTTCATTGGCTATATTTAAGAGGGAGCTAGATGTGGCCCTTGTGGCTAAAGGGGTCAGGGGGTATGGAGAGAAGGCAGGTACAGGATACTGAGTTGGATGATCAGCCATGATCATATTGAATGGCGGTGCAGGCTCGAAGGGCCGAATGGCCTACTCCTGCACCTATTTTCTATGTTTCTAACTGCAGATAATGGTTAATACTCCTCCTCTGGACCCTCTCCAACGCCAGCATATCCCTCCTCAGATAAGGGGCCAGCCACCTTCCATCGTACCATCTACAAACGTGGCTACAAAGCCATCAATTCCATCATATAAATCATTAATATACAATGCGAAAAGTAACAGAACCAACACTGACCCCTGCGGAACACAACTGGTCACTGGCAGCCAACCAGAAAAGGCCCCCTTTATTCTCACTCTTTGCTTTCTGCCATTCAGCCAATTTTCTCTGCATGCAAGTATCTTCCTTCTAATACCATGGGCTGTCATCTTCTTTAACAGCCTCATATGCGGCACCTTAACAAAGGCCATCTGAAATTCCAAATGAACAACATCCACTGACTCTCCTTTGTCTATCTTGCCATTTACCACATCAAAGAATTCCAACAGAATTGTCAGGGCAAGTACTCATGAACCTCATCCTTAATAATGGAGTCTAGAATCATACCAACCACCGGTCAGACTTACCAGCCTATAGTTTCCCCTCTTTGAGCAGTGGAGTGGTATTTACAATTATCCATTCCTCTGGGACCACTCTTCTGATTCTAGTGATTCTCAGTTTAGTTTAATGTCACGTGTACCAACATACAGTGAACAGCTTTGTTACGTGCTGACAGGTCTTGAAAGGTCACTACTAATGCTTCCACAATTTGTAACGCTACCGTTTTTCAGAACTCGGAGGTGTAGTCCATCTGGTCCAGGTGACTTATCCAACCTCAGACCTTTCAGCTTCCCAGGCACTTTCGCCTTAATAATAGCAACTCCACATACCTCCGCCCCTCTAACTCTTGAATAGGCGCAAAAAATGTATTCATTTTGTCCACCATTTCTTTATTCCCCATTACTACTTCCCCAGCATCATTTACTGGCGGTCCAATATCCACTTTTGCCTTTCATTTATTCTTCATATCCAGTGCCCTCCATAATGTTTGGGACAAAGACCCATCATTTATTTATTTGCCTCTGTACTTCACAATTTCAGATTTGTAATAGAAAAAAAAATCACATGTGGTTAAAATGCACATTGTCAGATTTTAATAAAGGCCATTTTTATACATTTTGATTTCACCATGTAGAAATTACAGCTGTGTTTATACATAGTCTCCCCGTTTCAGGGACCATAATGTTTGGGACACAGCAATGTCATGTAAATGAAAGTAGTCTTGTTTAGTATTTTGTCGCATATGCTTTGCTTGAAGCCTGCGATTCATGGATATCAGCAGTTGCTGGGTGTCTTCTCTGTTGATGCTCTGCCAGGCCTGTATTGTAGCCATCTTTAGATTATTTTGGGGGCTTGTCCCCTTCAGCTTTCTCTTCAACAGCATATAAAACTCATGCTCAATTGGGTTCAGATCGAGTGATTGACTTGGCCACTCAAGAATTGACCATTTCGTAGCTTTGAAAAACTCCTTTGTTTGGGATCATTGTCTTGCTGTAGAATGAATTGCAGGCCAATGAGTTTTGAGGCATTTGTTTGAACTTGAACAGATAGGATGTGTCTATACACTTCAGAATTCATTATGCATCTTGCAGTGTAGCCGCTGTATTTCTGTTTATGAAGTCATCTGCGGACAGTTAATTTAACAGGTGTGACTGCCTCCAGAAACACAGCATCGAGGTGATTCATTCCATCCCTGATGTGCTGCAGCGTTAGAAGCTCATACTTCAGGTCGTCAACTTTGAACCCGATGCTTGCTGCAGATGTGGTCACTAGGAACAACTAAGGGGTCCATCAGCTCCCACATCATGCAGCTGTAACACATCACGTGATCCTGCATGCTTCCTTTATTTATTTCCAACTGCTCCTATTTGACATTTCCCATGTGCTGCTGCTCTGCTTCAGGCTTGGTAGGTCAGCACTTTTTCCCACAGCCCTTCTCAATGAAACCTCTCAAGCCAAAGCGTCAAGTTGCACTTTTCCTCAACACAGCTCTTTGGCTCAACACGGCCGCTCCTAACAGTCCACTCCACCTTGGTTTCCTTTTCTTTGCTGTTCTGCCTCTTGCTCAGCCAATCTAATGATTTCCTCTTATGTTCTGCCTTGTCAATCGAATACACACTAAACTTGCAAAAAAACAACTATCTTCAATTTTTCCCTCTGATTTTTTTTTTATTGATTGATTTTTTTCTGGCAAGACGACTGCTCTCCCACTCTTTTGAAGGTAGAAAAATCTGATGTGATAAGAAGGGATTACAAAGGGCTTTCGGGGAGGTGACACAAAGCTGGGTGGCCGTGTGAACTGGGAGAGGATGCAATGAGAATGCAGGGTTGACTTGGACAGGTTGGGTGAGTGGGCAGATGCATGGCAGATGCAGTTTAATGTGGATAAATGTGAGGTTATTCACTTTGGTAGCAAAAACAGGAAGGAAGATTATTATCTAAATGGTGTCAAGTTGGGAAAAGGGGCAGTACAACGAGATCAGGGGGGTCCTTGTACATCAGTCAATGAAAGTAAACATGCAGGCACAGCAGGCAGTGAAGAAAGGGAATGGCATGTTGGCCTTCATAACAAGAGGAGTTGAGTATAGGAGCAAAGAGGTCCTTCTGCAGTTGTACATGGCCCTAGTGAGACCACACCTGGAATATTGTGTGCAGTTTTGGTCCCCTAATTTGAGGAAGGACATTCTTGCCATTGAGGGAGTGCAGCGTAGGTTTACAAGGTTAATACCCGGGATGGCGGGACTGTCATATGCTGAGAGAATGGAGTGGCTGGGCTTGTATACTCTGGAGTTTAGAAGGATGAGAGTGGATCTTATTGAAAAATATAAGATTATTAAGGGTTTGGACATGCTAGAGGTAGGAAACATGTTCCCGATGCTGGGGGAGTCCAGAACCAGGGGCCACAGTTTAAGAATAAGGGGTAAGTCATTTAGAACCGAGATGAGGAAACACTTTTTCACAGAGAGTTGTGAGTCTGTGGAATTTTCTGCCTCAGAGGGTGGTGGAGGCCAGTTCTCTGGATACTTTCAAGAGAGAGCTGGATAGGGCTCTTGCAGATTGCAGAGTCAGGGGATATGGGGAGAAGGCAGGAACGGGGTACTGATTGTGGATAATCAGCCATGATCACATTGAATGGCGGTGCTGGCTTGAAGGGCCGAATGGCCTACTCCTGCACCTATTGTGTATTGTAAAATTTTGAAGACTTGTATGTTCACTAACAATTCAGAATTGGAGTCAGAATGGTATACGAAGGATATCGTAATAGGATGGTAACTACACAGTAACAATAAAGACTAATTCCTTCTATCTTGGAGTTTTTGTGATTTAAATTGTTTTGTGCAAGGAAGGAAAGAAAAGCATTTTTGGTTTGCGTATAATTTGAAAAGTTAAATTATATCTTTGCTGTCTATACTGAGCAATTATCATTATTTTTGGGTGGATATTATTGCAGGAATAGCTCAAAGGCAATATGGATAAGTTTGAATATTGATGCAATTTCCTATGGCAGTATGAAATTAGAAAAAACACGTAAAAAACTGAGATAAAAAGCTTGTCTTTGACCAAGCCTCTGTACTTTATTTTCTTAAGTTTTAGGTCTTTAATGGTTAAGGTGCTATTTGTA
Source organism: Amblyraja radiata (assembly GCF_010909765.2). Classification (NCBI taxonomy): domain Eukaryota; kingdom Metazoa; phylum Chordata; class Chondrichthyes; order Rajiformes; family Rajidae; genus Amblyraja; species Amblyraja radiata. The sequence continues at coordinate 28,162,752 of NC_045959.1, read as the reverse complement.
CTCTGCTTCAAGCTTAAAAGCAAATAGAGAATGAACAGTTTATGGATGAACAGTGAATGTTGTGACTCAGAGAAAGTGTATTGCTGACACATGCACCCAAAGATGTTTGATTGTAGGGTTACTCGCAGCCAATTGGTACTTGAGCACTGCTGGCCTTCGTAACACGTTTTGGTGTTACTGCCAATGCTGCCCCTGTGGATTTGGTTCAGCTTGTCAGCTGCTCAGAAATATCTCCTTCAAGAATGGGTGTTGGAGAGAGCCATGATTCATTGGGTGAGCAGTTAGAATGAAGATATTTTGAGTCAAGTGTGTTTATTGCCATTTGTCCCAAAACGGAACAATGACATTCTCATTTACAGCAGTACAGAGATGTAAACATTGTACTCTGTAAACACCACAATACACACAAAAAGTTTGGTGTATATATAAAAACAAATAATAATGGTGCAAAGACAAAAACAATGTCCCCAAGTCTATGTAGTTCGGAGCTTACTTGGAGATTGTGATGTTTAATAGCCTGATGGTTGTAGGGAAAAAGCTGCTCTGAACCTGGAGATTGTTGGTTTTCGGGCTCCTATACCACCTTCCCAATGGCAGTAGTGAAATGAGAGTGTGGCCAGAGTGGTGTCGGTCACTCTCGTTGGCTGCCTTTTCGAGGCAGCACCTCCCCCTCCTGTAGATGCCTTTGATTGCGGGGATGCCAGTACTCGTGATGGACTAATTCTAATGTTTTGTTATTGTGACCTTCAATACACGGAACATTTGTTTTTATCACCTTGGTTAAATATTGGCAGTTCATATAGAATTTGGTTATTAAATACCCATCAGACATAAGTTTGTTCCCTTCTTTACACAGAACTCACATGCAGGACCTGAAGGACGTAACCAACAATGTTCATTACGAGAACTACAGGAGCAGGAAGTTGGCTGCAGTTACATACAATGGTGTCGATAACAATAAAAACAAAGGACAGTTAACCAAGTAAGAAATGTTATTCTCTTTGCAGTTGTGCATCTATTTAACCTTTTAATTAACTGCTTTACAGAAATTGATTGCAGGATTTGTTCAAAGCGTTCTACAAATCTAAGGGATTTCCTTCCTGTTCATTCACATTGTACAAAATGGTGTCTTCAATGAGCAAGCATCTGGAAACCTTATGTAACAGCTGGCTGCAAATACTTTTGTCTTTATTCCACTCCCCAAATAAATATTTTTAACCCAGGGGTATGGCTCCCAAAAGCTTTGGCTCCTCTCTCCATTGACTGCGATCATTATTTTCCTCCATATTATTGTTTGGTGCTTAAATTTCTTGCGTATATGTGTAACAAATATAACATTTCTTGTATATTGGCGCAGCCTAATATCTTCGAGGAGTGGCTTGCAATTCTATTTGTGTTGCCCATCTGCATTTAGTCAAGATATGGAATTATTTCAATCGAAACGTGGCACTCTTAATGGATGCAGTACTGCAGGATTGAAATATAGATATGGAGTCCTGAAGAGAATATTGCAATATTTGTTGGTATCACAAGCCACTGAGGTATTTAGCCCATTTCATCATCATCTCTGCAACATAATTAAGCATGAGCAATTGATTGGACAGGCAAGTTCCTGCCCATGGGCATTGCAGGCACACCTTTAGCTTTAGTGTACCAAGGCAGCATGGTTTGGGCTACCAAGTTCATACTCACCAGCAACCACCTGTACTAATCCCGTTTTCTATTCTCCCCAAATTCTCATCAATTCTGCTCTTTTTAGGCTTATTTCTGCCTAATTCATATGAAGAAAGACTGGATAGACTCGGCTTATACTCGCTAGAATTTAGGAGATTGAGAGGGGATCTTATAGAAACGTACAAAATTCTTATGGGGTTGGACAGGCTAGATGCAGGAAGATTGTTCCCGATGTTGGGGAAGTTCAGGACAAGGGGTCACAGCTTAAGGATAAGGGGGAAATCCTTTAGGACCGAGATGAGAAGAAACTTTTTCACACAGAGAGTGGTGAATCTCTGGAACTCTCTGCCACAGAGGGTAGTTGAGGCCAGTTCATTGGCTATATTTAAGAGGGAGTTAGATGTGGCCCTTGTGGCTAAAGGGATCAGGGGGTATGGAGAGAAGGCAGGTACAGGATACTGAGTTGGATGATCAGCCATGATCATATTGAATGGCGGTGCAGGCTCGAAGGGCCGAATGGCCTATTCCTGCACCTAATTTCTATGTATCTATGTATCTAATAGCTCCAACATACCACATTCTTCATCACAGTCGGAAAGATTAAAAATGAATCTTCTTTCAATCTCATATTTGTTTATAGAGCATTTATTTATATCTCACTTATAGAGCATTTATTTATATCTCAATATTGTAAGATTGCTACCCTACATAGTTGAAATTTAGTCTTGCTATGCATTTTGAATGGTGACCGTTGGTCTAGTGAACAGCATCATGATGCTTCTAATCTCTGTCGCTTGAAACGCATGCAAGATTAAAATCAACTGTTTATTTGATGTACTGTGGTTTTAAGATGCTATACATTTTGTGATGTTTAGATTTTTTTACTCGGCCACAGTCTGAGCCATATTTTTAACAATTTTCTTTATTATGAATGTTGTAAAGGAAATACACATTTTAAAAAACATGGAGTTTGAAGACAGTATTTCTGAATTTCCATGAACTTGTAAAATGTTAATTGATATAATAATTCAAATACACAAGTTAATTGCTTCTTCAATTTGGAGGTTGCTTTGGCTTTAAAGTCTAAATTGAGTGAGCACACTCGGAAGAAATACTGTCTTTTTAAAGCTGAAATAAGGTTTTTTTTCAAACTGATAAGCCACCAAAACTTGTAATAAAGTAATTTGGAGTGAAAAGGGTGAATGAAATAACCGAGCAGCAACCTTCTCAGAATATCCGATGTGCAAGGTAATATGCTGAAATTCAACTTCAGTGCTCTTAAAGTGGGAAACTGGATGGGTGGTACCACCTGCAGCTGTTGATGGATCCAACATTTGGATGGGGAAATATAATGGGGAATATTTTCTGGTTGGTTGAAAATCAAGATGGGCCGCAACAAGAAGCAGAAATAGCAGATTGGCCTGTCAACATCATAAGGCAAAATCATCTTTCTGTTAAACCTTGTGCAGCAAACAGGGCAAAAAGTGTATGGTGGGGTATTCTTCATAGTTTACAATTCAAATAGGAATGTTATAGTTGACATTCAGTTAATTTTCCGCTGTCAGGGCAGAATAGATCAACTTCTGAAACCTTGCACGTCACATGGGAAAATCTGAGAATGTTACAGATACAAGTTATATTCTCCATTTACCTTTTTGCACTATTGAATGAAATTGTATTAGGTCAGATTTTAAATGTTTTATTTCATCTTTACAACCTCTCCATGTAATTTAACGCATTGCTGTGTTTTCCTTATCCTAAGTGTCTGTATATCTGTTTTTCTTTTTAGATTTGACACAGTTGAAGGCATGTAAGTGGTTGTTTAAATTATTTGAAACAACTTTTTCAACATTTTTTTAGCAACAACCAATTTCCATTCCATTGGACAAGAACATATAAACTTTCCGACGTCGGGTGGGCTCGCTCTCATTGGTGTAATCTCCTAATAAAATAGAAGCTGCTTGTTCCAAAAAATTCCTTTTCACAAAACATATCTAAATAGTAGGGAAGGTAACTGAATCATCCAAATCTAACAGCAAGCAAGAAAATACAAAAATTGAAATATTTTTCCTCTGGCAAAAGAGTTATGGAATTTTACAACAGGAATTTAAATGGCGTATTTTTGGAGCAATCAACTATACATGTTCTCTCTTCTGGTTAACTCTACTTCCAGACATCCTGTGGTAGGAAAGATGAGGAAGCTACTACTTGATACTTAGCACTTGAACTGCTTTTTGCTTTCCTGCTCCTTTCCACAGTTCAACACATCCTCTTTGGGGAGTGGTGGCCAAACCAGTATTCTTGCATTTGCTGGCCCGCATTACTCTCAAGATTTTACTTTTATTTCCCTGTTGTTGAATGGATTAGACGGTGATGTGTAAATTATACTGTAGTAACTGCACTTGGCATAGAATTGACCTCGCTGTCATTGCATTCCTCCAGTGGGCATCCAGGAGAGAGGGAGAAACTCGTGAATTTAGTCAAAGGATGTAAGATGGTGTAATTCCAGCACTGGTCTACAGTAACACTAACCAGAACAATTTATTTGTTTATCTCTGTCATTTCTGGTATTCTGTTTTTGTCGTAAAGCCCTTCCATCAGGATGTGTTTGGGACTTTGTCTTCACGATTCTGCTGACTGGTTTTGCATTCCCATTTTCCTCTGACTTTAGGTATCATTCGGGCCTTGTTGGGCATGATGTGATGTTGTTTTCCTGTTAACTTTGAGACACTGTGGAAAAAATTAAGACATGGTTTTTAAGTGAACATGTTCTTTGATCTTATCTTCATAAATCAGGAAGTTTTGTTTGTGCCTGGCTAACATTATACAATATATTTCCTTCCCACTCCCATACTGACCAAATCAAAACACATACCAGCTAAGTAAAAGAAAAGGAGAACGCTAAAAGATCTCAACAGATCGGCCGGGATCTGTGAACGTTTGGGGTTGAGTCCTTGAGGATTGAGAGGGAACGGGAATGTAGCAGTACGTAAGAGCATGGGATAGGCTAGAAGGTGATGGGTGGAACCAGACATGGAGGGGTTGACGGGCAGATGGAACCAGTGGGGGGGGGGGGGGGATTTGGGGTGGAGTTGGTGGTGGAGGATTGAACAATAGGAGAAGAAAACTTGGATCAGATGAGTCTATATTGCAGGAGAGTATCCGTGGTATGGGTTCATCTTTTCCATCTCCTTTCCCAGCTGGTTTACAGCTGCTGATCATCCCCTTCCCATCTGATCCCAAATATCATCTCTAATCCCACTTCCCTTTGCATTAATATACACATGTAATCTTTTAATGTTTCTTCCAATTCCTAACGCATGGCCCCATTTGCACTTATGTATGTACAGTGCATTCAGAAAGTATTCAGACCCCTTCACTTTTTCCACATTTTGTTACGTTACAACATTTTAAAATTGATTAAATTCATTTTTTTTTATCATCAATCTACACACAATACACCAGAATGAAGAAGCGAAAACAGGTGTTTAGAAATTTTTGCAAAGTAATTAAAAAGAAATAACTGAAATATCACATTTGCATAAGTATTCAGACTCTTTGCTATGGCACTCAAAATTGAGCTTAGGTTCATCCTGTTTCCATTAATTATCCTTGAGATGTTTCTGCAAGGATACCAAGGAGTCCACCAGTGGTAAATTAAATTGATTGTACATGATTTGGAAAGGCACAAGCCTGTCTATATAAGGTTCCACAGTTGACAGTGCATGTCAGAGCAAAAACCAAGCCATGAAGACGACGGAATTGTCCGTAGACCCCCGAGACAGGATTGTGTCGAGACACAGATCTGGGGAAGGGTATAAAATAATTTCTGCAGCATTGCAGGTCCCGAAGAGCACAGTGGCCTCCTCCATTCTTAAATGGAAAAACTTTGGAACCACCAGGTCTCTTCATAGTGCTGGCCGCCCGGCCAAACTGAGCAATCGGGGAAGAAGGGCCTTGGTCAGGGAGGTCACTCTGACAGAGCTCAGAGTTCCTCTGCGGAGATGGGAAAACGTTCTGGAAGGACAGCTATATCTGCGGCCTGAATGCCAAGCGTCACGTCTGGAGGAAACCAGGCACCGCTGATCACCTGGCCTATACCATACCTACGGTGAAGCGTGGTGGTAGCATCATGCTGTGGGGATGTTCTTCAGCAGCAGGAACTGGGAGACTAGTCAGGATTGTGGGAAAGATGAACGGAGCAAAGTACAGAGAGATCCTTGATGAAAACCTGCTCCAGAGCGTTCTGGACCTCAGACTGGGGATGAGGTTCACCTTCCAACAGGACAATGACCCTAAGCACACAGTCAAGACAACGCAGGAGTGGCTTTGTGACAAGTCTGTGAATGCCCTTGAGTGGCCCAGCCAGAGCCCAGACTTGAACCCGGTGTAACATCTCTGGAGGGACTGAAAATAGCACTGCATTGACGCTCCCCATCCAACCTAACAGAGCTTGAGAGGATCTGTAGAGAAGAATGGGAGAAATTACCCAAATACTGGTGTGCCAAGCTTGTAGCATCATACCCAAGAAGACTTGAGGCTGTAATCGCTGCCAAAGGTGCCTCAACAAAGTAGTGAGTAAAGGGTCTGAATACTTATGTAAATGTGATATTTCAGTTATTTATTTTTAATTACTTTGCAAACATTTCTAAACACATGTTTTCGCTTTTTTATTATGGGGTTTTGTGTGTAGATTGATGATATAAAAAAAAGTGAATTTAATCTATTTTCGAATAAGGCTGTAATGTAACAAAATGTGAAAAAGGTGAAGGGGTCTGAACACTTTCTAAATGCACTGTTCCTAATCATTTGTTCACTATGAAAAAAGAAATGTTTTCCCACTCTTGTCATTAGATTTTCATCCTTATTTTGGAGAGGTGTGGTTTATTCAGAGGTATGCAGCAGCCTTTTGGTCAATTTGTTATGAGTTTGGAGTAAAATGGAAACAAATCTGCAGGAGCTGGAATGTTGATCAAAAAACAAAGTGCTGGAGGAACTCGGGGCCATATAGCATCTAAGAGGGGGAAAGAAGGGAAATGGACAGATGATGTTTTAGGTTGGAACGCCTCAGACTGATGGAGTATTGGGGAGAAAGCTGGTAGAGAGAGATGAGGAGAAAGGGTGCGACAAGAACTGGAAAGTTAGAAGTGGATAACATGGTAAAATACTGGGAGAACAGTAGGAATCACAGAGGGAAGCAGTGGGAGAGGGCTCACAGACTCTCGTCTGAACGTGGCATCTGTTGAAGGAATGGCCTGGCACACAGAACCATTTCCTGATTTGGTTTGTTCTAAAACTATGAAATTGCATCTCTCCTAAAATTGAATTTGGTTTCCATTTAACTTGAGCATCACAAAGTTAACTGATTCTGATTGCCGGTTACAGAAGTCCTTTAGCCCAGATGGAGGAAGAACGGAGAGAGCATGTGGCAAAGATGAAGAAGATGGAGATGGAAATGGAACAAGTCTTCGAAATGAAAGTCAAGGAGAAGATTCAGAAACTGAAAGATTCCGAGGCAGAGGTAACTGCATTACAGAATTCAAATACCTTAGTTGCTTGGTAATGGTTTGTTATCTTCTGAGATACAGTGAAAATCTTTTTGTGTACTATCCATAAGACCATAAGTCATAGGAGCAGAATGAAGCTTTTCAACCCATGGAGTCTACTCTGCCATTCAATCGTGGCTGATGATTTTTTTCTCTCTCAATCCCATTTTCCTACCCTCTTCCTGTAACCACTGTAAGGGCAGCACAGTGGCACAGCGGTAGAGTTGCTGCCTTACAGTGCTTGCAGCACCAGAGATCCAGGTTCAAACCCGACTACAGGTGCTGTCTGTGCGGAGTTTGTACGTCCTCCCCTGACAGCATGGGTTTTCTCTGAGATCTTTGCTTTCCTCCCACACTCCAAAGACGTACAGGTTTGTAGGTTAATTGACTTGGTATAAGTATAAATTATCCCTAGTGTGATGGTGTTAATATGCAGGGATCGCCGGTCAGTGACGAAGGGGCTGTTTCCGCGCTTGTATCTCTCAGCTAAGCTGAACTGAACTAAACTAAACATCTAGTTAAATCATGCCATTGAGTGCAATCAAATCGTACACATGTACAACAGGTAGTGAGTGCAAAGACAAAAATAACAGAGTGCAGAATGTTGGACAGCATTGTAGCATCACATGTACAAGGAAAGTGCAATGAGGTAGGTTTGAAAGATTGGAACTACACCGTAGCTTCAGTTGTATGATAATCGGGGAAAGAAGCGGTTCTTGAATATGCTGTTATGTGCTATCAAACTGTTACATATTTTCTGCCTGATGGGTGAGAGGAGTAGAGGGAAAGACTGAGGTGTGAATGATCCTTTATTATTTTGGTTGCTTTGCCCAGACAGCGTTAAGAGTTGATGGAGTTGACGGGCTCGGGGGAGGGGGAGGGAGAGTGGGGGGAAGGAGAGCGGTTGTGTGTGATGGACTAACCTGTGTTCACAACTTCCCAACTTTTATACTCAATGCATTGACCGTTGAAGATAAGTGTGTAGCTCTGATGGTAACTGTTTAAATAGCTGTTGAATTGGCAAAGCTGCAACTTTTGTTAGGTTTTCTCTCATTGTGATGCTTGTTTTAGACAATTCGACATATCAGTGTGGCTCATCAGGAACTGATGATGCACAGTTGGTAGCCAACTCTGTTCCTCGGGTTGTTTAAAAATAATATTGAAATTGTGCCAGGTTGGTAAGGGGCAAAGTGTCATCAGTTTCCTCCAACTCTGCCCTGGGACTGAAATAACTGGGACTCGTCCTTCATTCTGGGAAATGGGGGCTGAGGTGGTGAAATGTGAACAGTCCTAGATCAAATTAGGCGCGGAGCAAGGGAACACTATTTCCTCTCTTTAATGTAAGTGCCTTGCCTTGTAGCTCCAGCGACGCCATGAACAAATGAAGAAGAATTTAGAAGCACAGCACAAAGAGCTAGAGGAGAAGCGTCGCCAGTTCGAAGATGAGAAGCAGCACTGGGAGACTCAGCAGCGCATCTTGGAGCAGCAGAAGTTGGACTCCACCAGGTACTCTTCATTGATCATGCTCACAGCCCAGTTGTACCTGCTGCCTGGACTTCAGCCCCTCCTTTGCACTTATCCACCAGGCAGTTTGGGGCACTGAAGGTGACCAGTAAGCCAAAATAAATGGGTTGCCCCATTTTCAGTGGAGCTATGTAACCAGGATCTCTGGCCCCATGTCATTAACTACTCTTAGTGGTCTGTGATTCAGAACACATTGCACCTGCCTGGGTTTCTGTTGTCTCTGTCAGATCCTTCACTAATTAAGCAATGAATCAAATCCTAGATCCAGGGCAGATGGTCTCGGTGCCTGGGATCTCCATTAAACAGTCGATTCCCTGTGTTATGTGAGTTAATGAAGTCGTGTCCCTGATATCGAGCTGATAGTAGTACAGAGAAACGGAAAGCAGCATCCCAGCTGTGTGTACCGTGTCCCAATCATAACGACAATGCCTCAGTCTAAAGAGACTGTATTTGTTGGAAAATGCAAACACTGTCATTGTCAGATTTGCTGTTTTGGAGTTCCATTTGTAAACTCTTGGTGACTGACCATTGTCTTCAACATGGTGACAATAACTTTGATCATCATTGTCCCCTTGTTAAATCTCAGTAAATGTACTGGGTGAGGGAGTTAATAGTTCTGACATTGTTTGCATCCAAGACATGCCCCAGGACAGCCAATCTGATGATTTATGATTGCAGATATATTCTACTTCCTACAAAGCAGGGAATAAATATTTGCCAAAAGTTCAGTTTTGTCCAGCGTTTTGCCCCTTGTTCTAATGAACGTAGCACCTAACCGTCGCCCTTTGCCTGAGTCACGCACATTTTAATGGCCATTAACGGAAGGGGGAAAGGTCATGCAATGTGTTTTCATCTGTTAAATGTGGTTTAGTGTTGCAGCAGAAGCTGTCAGTTTGTACACTGCACAAAATGCTGGGAGTGCTAGAAACATAGAAAAATATGTGCAGGAGTAGGCCATTCGGCCCTTTGAGCCAGCACCGCCATTCAATATGATTATAGCAGATCATCTAAAATCAGTACCCCATTCCTGCTTTTTCCCCCACATCCCTTGATTCCTTTAGCCCTAAGAGCTAAATCTCTCTTGAAAACATCCAGTGAATTGGCCTCCACTGGCTTCTGTGGCAGAGAATCCCACAGATTCACAACTATCTGGGTGAAAATGTTTTTCCTCATCTCAGTCCTCAATGGCCTACCCCTTATTCTTAAACTGTGACCCGTGGTTCTGGACTCCCCCAACATCGGGAACATGTTTCCCGCATCTAGCCTGTCCAATCCTTAAAGAATTTTATATGTTTCTATAAGATCCCCTCTCAATCTTCTAAATTCCAGTGAATACAAGCCCTGTCGACCCATTCTTTCATCATATGTCAGTTCCGCCATCCCGGGAATTAACCTGGTGAACCTACGCTGCACTCCCTCAATAGCAATAATGTCCTTCCTCAAATTAGGGCTCCAAAATTGCACACAATACTCCAAGTGCGGTCCAACTGCAGAAGGACCTCCTTGCTCCAAAACTCGAATCCTCTCGCAATGAAGGCCAACATGCCATTAGCTTTCTTCACCGCCTGCTGTACCTGGGGTCCCATCCCGAGCCTTGTGGCACCTCACTAGTCACTGCCTGCCATTCTGAACAGGACCCGTTAATTCCTACTCTTTGCTTCTTGTCTGCCAACCAGTTCTCCATCCATGTCAATACCCTACCCCCAATACCATGTGCTCTGATTTTGCACACTAATCTCTTGTGTGGGACCTTGTCAAAGATACATCACATCCACTGGCTCTCACTTATCCATTCTACTTGTTGCATCCTTTGGGATCTTTTACATCACCTGAGAGGCAGATGGGGTAGCTGTTTAATCTCTCACCAAAATCCATGGCACCTCTGACAGAGCAGTAGCAGTCTGTTGCTGGCATTCCCTGGAATTAACCCTGGCAGAAGTGAAGCCACCCACAAGCCATTGAGTGCAAGTGCACTTGCTCTTTATCATAAGAGGAGGTGGCGTTTCCTGTCTCTGAGCTAAAGTAATGCGTGTCCAAGTCTGTGCCAGATTAAGTACTTTGAGTATTTTGCTCCTAACTACCTGCGATGTCAGCAAAGCCATCCTCCGATTAAAATTAATGCCAGTATCTTTGATTATTCCACTGCAGTTTGCTGATATCTGTGTTGTTTTCTTTCATAGGACTTTGGAAAAGAACAAGAAGAAAGGGAAGATATTTTAACCATTTGAATGCCACGAATTATGTACTTGCCAATTTGCCACCCCTGGACATAATTTTTTTTTGAAAGGATTCAACTTTGCACCTATTATCTCTATAATGTTAATGTATTAGCATGTGAAATGGCCAACTTAATACTATGTACATTAATTTCTATTTGTAGTCTCTGATATAGGAAGTTAGACAAGTCTCACGTTATCTGGGGTGTATTGTATGTAGAGACACAACATCTGAATTTTTTTTTAAACTCATGCCTCCCTTTTTATGCAGATAAATGTATTTCCTTTTATGCAATCATGTTCTGGTGGTTTGTTTACAGAATATTATCTGTTCTTCCACAGATGTGAGAACTTTGAAAAATGCCTAGAGAAACAGTGCTATAATTTGTTGTAATTCCACTCCGATGTAGAAATAACACAACTTTATGGGGATTGAGTGGAGATAGTCCAACTTGTTCTGGTGTGGTCCAGCACTTGTTTCTCTTCCACCTTTCATTGTTCTGTCCCCAAAACATCCAGAAATATTTAAACTAACAGGCTCAGCCACTTATGTATTGTGTTGTCTTAGATTTTCGCTGTTTTCATTCAATAATTAATGTTCTCTCGTAAAACATTAACTTTTGTAATTGCTTCATTTATTGTAACAATTAATTTAGATATTTCATTTATTGCCCAGCACCATGCTGACATTTTTTTTTAAAAAGCATAGCTTTTGTATGTTAGGAAAAACGGGGAAGGAGTGAAGAACATGCATTCTCTTGCATTTTATTGTACCTGACTAAGGTGCTGCATTTTGCTGTACGCACTGGAGCCATTAAAGCACCTTCTCCAGTCACAAGGGCAGTCCAGCTTGCATCTCCTTGCTCAGTGGATTCATGGCCTCTGGGTGTTGGAGGGAGGGAGGGCGGGAGGGGAGGGAGGGAGTCACATCTAGCTGTATACACGTTACCCATCTCTGTATTTTTGTTTGTATTGTACAGAGTCACATAATAAAACAATGTTGTGATGATGTCAGTGCTTCCTGCAGCAAAGTGATGTTTTTGATGGTCACGTTAACAGAAGAACCGGGTTCTATTTGATCTAATGATCATGGTTTTGTATTAATTCAAAAGTCAAGATGATCTAAAGAAATAAGCTTTTCTCTGCATGATGGTGCTTGGGATTTCCTGCATCTAAAGACAGACATGGCCTTGGTTTAATGCCTCGTTGACAGCAACCCCTGTGGTGTGCTACTTTATCGGAATACTTCTAGGAGCATGACTGCGATTTTGTGCTCCATTACTGAGCTGAGATTGAACCCACAACCTTCTAACTTGCTCACTGTGTTTCCCACTTCTGTTCTATTCCTACTAACATCTGATTCTGGCCACTGTGCTGGCGAGCAATCTAATGTAAAGGCTCCTGATGTCTATTGTCGGATCCAAGCAGAAGGAGCAGGGCCACTTTAGTCCCTGGCTCGTCTATGTGAGTGACATGTTAGCACGTGCTGTCCATCAAACCTCTAAAGTGACATTAAAGCACACTTTCAACAATCGTTTAACGTTGCAATAGAATTTGATTCTGCATGAGAATTGTGTGATCACAGAGTAGTCGATAGCCCAGAACAATGCCAACAGGAGGTGCAACATCAGCATGGGATCTCCAATCCCCATCCCCAGATCTCCACAGCTGCCGCCTCAAGATGTCCCTTGGGATTGAGGACAACTTCACTCTGGTTCAGCGGTGACTGACTAGGCAGCTGTGGGAACTGCAGGCTTTTCCATACAAGGGGCAGGACCTCGAGAGGGTGGTTCGATGTGCTCCTTCAACCTTTGTGTATTACTAATACATATGGTTTCAATACAATCCCACATGAGCGACTGGGCCAGAGATTCCCAAGAACACATCATTCAGTCTTTTCCCGTCTGCCTCGTAACCTCTTCTTGTTCTCTCAGAATGTGGGAACAGAGTTTATTCTCATTCTCAGAATGTGGCCCACCGTTTAATGTTCATGGCTCATATATGATGCCCTCAACTCCTCTGCTGGTAGTAGCATAATGAAATCTAAGTGTATAGATACATCCTATCTGCTCAAGTTCAAACAAATGCCTCAAAACTCATTGGCCGGCAGTTCATTTAACAGCAAGAGCATGATCCCAAACATACTGCTAAAGCAACAGAGATTTTTAAAGGTAAAAAATGATCAATTCTTGAGTGGCCAAGTCAATCACCCGATCTGAACCCAATTGAGCATGCCTTTTATATGCTGAAGAGAAAACTGAAGGGAACAACCCCGCAAAAGAAGCATAAACTAAAGATGGCTGCAATAACTGCCTGGCAGAGCATCACCAGAGAAGACACCCAGCAACTGGTGATGCCCATGAATCGCAGACTTCAAGCAGTCATTGCATGCAAAGGATATGCAACAAAATACTAAACATGTCTACATTCATTTACATGACATTTCTGTGTACTCTTTGTTTCCTGTCTGCCAACCAATTCTCTATCAATGTCAATACCCTACCCCAATACCATGTGCTCTAATTTTGCCCACTAATCTCCTGTGTGGGATCTTATGAAAGGCTTTCTGAAAGTCCAGATACACTACATCCACTGGCTCTCCTTCATCCATTTTACTTGTTGCATCCTCAAAAAATTCGAGAAGATTAGTCAAGCAGGATTTCCCCTTCATAAATCCATGCTGACTTGGACTAATCCTCTTACCGCTATCCAAATGCACCATTATTATTTCTTTAATAATGAACTCCAGCATCATCCCCATCACCAATGTCAGGCTAACTGGTCTATAATTCCCCATGTTCTATCTCGCTCCTTTCTTGAAAAGTGGGATAGCATAGGCTACCCTCCAATCCACAGGAACTGATCCTGAATCTATAGAACATTGGAAAATGATCACCAATGCGTCCACTATTTCTAGAGCCACCCCCTTGAGTACCCTGGGATGCAGACCATCAGGCTCTGGGGATTTATCAGCCTTCAGTCCCATCAGTCTACCCAATACTATTTCTAGCCTAATGCGAATTTCTTTCAGTTGCTCTGTCTCCCTAGATCCTCTGTCATCTGGTACATCTGGGAGATTGTTTGTGTCTTCCTCAGTGAAGACAGATCCAAAGTGCCTGTTCAACTCTTCTGCCATTTCCTTGTTCCCCATAATAATTTCACCTGTTTCTACCTTCAAGGGACCCACATTTGGCGTTACTAATATTTTTCTCTTAACATACCTAAAGAAGCTTTTACTATCTTTCTTGGCCAGCTTACTCTCGTACTTCATTTTTTCAGCCCGTATTGCCCTTTTTGTTACCTTCTGTTGTCCTTTGAAAGTTTCCCAATCGTCTGGCTTCCCGCTACTCTTTGCTAGGTTATACACCTTTTCTTTTAGTTTTATTCCATCCCTAATTTCCCTTGTCAGCCACGGTTCCCTCTTACTCCCCTTAGAATTTTTCTTCCTCTTTCGAATGAAATGATCCTGCATATTCTGGATTATGCCCAGAAATTCCTGCCATTGCTGTTCCACCATCTTTCCTGCTAGGATCCTTTTCCAGTCGACCTTGGCCAGCTCCTCTCTCATGCCTTCATAGTCCCCTTTGTTCAACTGCAACACTGACACTTCTGATTTTACCTTCTCCCTCTCAAATTGCAGTGAAAATTCAGATGAAAACGTATCATATTATGGTCACTACCTCCTAACGGTTCCTTTACCTTGAGTTCCCTTATTAAATCTGGTTCATTAGACAACTAAATCCAGAATTGCCTTCTCTCCGGTAGGCTCCAGTACAAGCTGCAGGTCTTCCTTGGCCTGCCAGTCCCTTTACGATTAGTAAGCTCACCAGTGCTCTTTCTTCTTAATGATTTTCCAAACAGTTGATTTTGGTAAGCCTAAGGTTTGGCTGATGTTTCTGACAGTTTTATTCTTGTTTCTCAGTCTCATAATGGTTTATTTGACTTTCATTGGCACAACTTTGATCCTCACGTTGACAAACAGCAATGAAACACCTGTGAAGCCATGTGTCCCAAACATTATGGTGCCCTGAAATGGGGGGACTATGTATAAACACAGCTGTAATTTCTACATGGTGAGACCAAAATGTATAAAAATACCCTTTTGATAAAATCTGACAATGTGCACTTTAACCACATGTGACTTTTTTCTATTACAATCTATTGCAAATCTCAAATTGTGGAGTACAGAGGCAAATAAATAAACGATGGGTCTTTATGGAGTGCACTGTAGACACAAAAAGCTGGAGAACTCCGCGGAACAGGCAGCGCCTCTGAAGGAATGGGTGACGTTTTGGGTCGAGACCCTTCAGTCAGTACGTCACCCATTCCTTCTCTCCAGAGATGCTGCCTGTCCCACTGTGTTAGTCCAGCTTTTTGTGTCTATCTTCGGTTTAAACCAGCATCTGCAGTTCCTTCTTGCACATTTTATAAAGTTACAACCTGATCTTCCGACCCTTATACTTGAAGACCCAACTGATGAAAGCAAGTTTCATCGGCGAACATCAAGATTGAATTGGTGTTATTGGCCACAAGTCATGGATGTACAGGTTGTAGAGAAAGAGACTGATCCTGCAACCAGAGGGGCATCAGTATTAACCGTCGGAGTGGAAGAACTGTTGTGATAAATTCTAACTGATTAAGGGTTGTTGATCAGGAAGCCCAGAAACCAGTTGCCGATGGAGGCTCTAAAGCCAAGGTTCAGAAATCCAGGGGTGAGCTTATTCGGTATTATGGTGTTGACGGCTGTGCTGCAGGCAATGAATACCATCCTGACATAGATCCTATTGTCACAATCCCTTATTTTGAATATAGGGGTTACGTTTGTTATTTTCCAATCTATGGACCCTTCCCTGAATCGAGGGAATTTTGGAAAATTAAACCCAATGCATCAAATATTTCACGAGTTACTTCTGTGAAGACCCTGAAGAAGTCCTTCAGAACCTGGAGACTGATCAGACTACAGCTCCAACAATTTGCTCAGTCCCACTTCTCTGGAGACAGTAATTCTCCTGAATTCCTCCCACCCTTCTAATTCCCTATCTGCAGCCATTTCTGGAAAGCTACGTGTCCTCCACAGTGACGATGGATGCAAAATAATTGTATAATTTGCTATTTCCTGTTTTCCCTCAGCAATTCCCCAGCTCCCTTTTAATCAGACACTCATTTTTGGTAGTACACTCTTACTATCTGTTTATATATGTCAAGCTACCTTTAATTTAAACTCTATTTCCTTCCATATTAATCCTTTAGACTGAAGAAGGGTCTCGACCGGAAGCGTCGCACATTCCTTCTCTCCAGAGATGCTGCCTATCCAGCTGAGTTACTCCAGCATTCTGTGTCTACCTTTAATCCTTTAGTCATTCTTTGCTTTTATATCCACTGAGCAATTCTTTAATTGCTCCAGTCTGCCACCTGTCTTTGAATAATATAATTGAACATCGAAAAACTGATACTGGAAACACTCAGCAGGTCAGTCAGCACCTGCAGAAGGAAACGTACCAGGTCAGATTACTTTTCATCAGAATGCTTCACTTTTACATCCTCGACATTCAATGTAGCAAAGAAATATTATCTCTTGTTTCTACACACATGACCTGACTTGCTGAGTGTTTCTACTTTCCTTTATTATTGTTTTTTTGTTAAGTTTGATCTTTGGCTATTTTAGTTCACGATAAATAGTGAGTCCGCCCCCTGGAATGTTTACTTTTCATTGGAATGCTAATTCTCTAAGGTCCAATTGACTCTGCTACATTTTGATTCCTGGGATGTCAGGACTTTCATATGAAGAAAGACTGGATAGACTCGGCTTGTACTCGCTAGAATTTAGAAGATTGAGGGGGGATCTTATAGAAACTTACAAAATTCTTAAGGGGTTGGACAGGCTAGATGCAGGAAGATTGTTCCCGATGTTGGGGAAGTCCAGAACAAGGGGTCACAGTTTAAGGATAAGGGGGAAATCTTTTAGGACCGAGATGAGAAAAACATTTTTCACACAGAGAGTGGTGAATCTGTGGAATTCTCTGCCACAGAAGGTAGTTGAGGCCAGTTCATTGTCTATATTTAAGAGGGAGTTAGATGTGGCCCTTGTGGCTAAAGGGATCAGGGGGTATGGAGAGAAGGCAGGTACAGGATACTGAGTTGGATGATCAGCCATGATCATATTGAATGGCGGTGCAGGCTCGAAGGGCCGAATGGCCTACTCCTGCACCTATTTTCTATGTTTCTAATTGATTGATCCTTTAACCTAATTAATCCGTTTACCGTTGCTACCTCTGTTTCTATATCTTTATAGTTGCCCCTAAAAGTCTGATCTTGGACCTATCCTGTCCCTCAATCTGAAATTAATCTTATGATCACTGGCTCCTAGGATGCCTTCACTGTGAGGTCAGGAATTAATTCCATCACAGTGCACAATACCAGGTCAACATATGAAATGATGTCTTCACGGTAAATTGCACAAATGACCATAACATGAGAATGGGGCACCACCACTGGATACTGAGGAGCTGGGCCCTGTGTAACAGCCTCACAAACCCTTCATGGCTGCATTGTTTAAGGTGGTTGATCCATAAAGCCGGTGTAACTCAATGGGTCAGGCATCATCTCTGGAGAAAAGGAGTAGGTGACGTTTCGGGGCGAGACCCTCCATCGGACTGAGAGTCAGAGGAAAGGGAAATGAGAGAAAAACTGAGGGATATAGAACAAAAGATATGCAAAAACGTAATGATGATCAAGGAAAGGTGAAGCCCACAATGCTCCACTGTGGGCTAGGTGATCACGAGTTAGAAAGGCAAGGAGATGATTAAGGAGGTGTTGACTCATTATGAGAGAATGTATTGAATTAATGATATGATGAATGCAGAGGAAGACATCCTGACTGCAGATGCTGTATATGTTAAGGCATACCTGTACTATGTAAAAAGGACAGAACATGGGCTTGAGTATATCTTAAATTTTGCCTTGATCCTGTCAGCCTCGTTCTCGGTTGAAGCCTAGTGGCAATAATGTCAGATTGAAAAGGAAGCTGCTCAGAGTACTGGGCACGATTGAGCACCCTGTGGTCTGTGGTATGTCTGCAATCTGCATGCAGCCTCACATAACGTACTTCATTACAGAACTTATTTTGTGGGACATGGAGCACCTACTGTCCAAAAAGTCAAAGGTAACACTAACAGCGAGTAGTTGGTTTGCGAAGGCTGGAACAGTCAAGCTGGGCATGGTAATAGATGTGGCACAGCCACTCTCCGGCTTTAGGGATACAGGCGCCTGTGCTCAGCGTTTGGTTTCACATCTGTCTGGGTTTGCACCTACTCGTCTACTCTCTGTTCTGCAAAGTTACCATGTAGACGGGTGCTTTTCTAAAACGAGTAAACCAAAGTGAGTAGGGAGTTATGCAAATAAGGAGAAAAAGCCATTCGTCCCTTCTGTTCTTTGACAGCCTACATGATCTGCTGAGAGTGCAGAGTCCTGGTTTAAGATCCAGCTGAAGGCCCTGCCTGTAATACTGTTCCTGCTTGGACGCAGAGTTGCCCTTTATTCTGCAATCTCAGGCTTGGGCTGTTATAAGGTTGTACCACATGCAGTACTTTGTCTGGCTTGCACTTTTATGGCCTACTTACCAACTATAATGGATCATTTATTTTAATGATATATTATTGCATATTTATTTGTTGTGTTATTGGATTCATGTCCTGCAATGTTGCAGCAAGTAAGAATGTAATTGTTCCAGTCCCAGTGCATGTGACAATTAAGCACCATCACTCTTTCGTCCAGGGTTTAATCAGCACCACACAACCTGGACCCAAGGACCACATGTATACATCAAGAGCTGAGCTGGCCTATGGATTTGCTTCTGTTTTTGTATACATCAGGCTGACCAGCAAGAAGGTTGGTGCAGGCACCTTTGTGGATCTGTGATGGGAAGGAATTAGGCAGCCAGACTGCTGGACAGGGTGTAAGGGTGAGGTTTGTGAGTGCATCCTGCGACAGCTCTTCAATCGTACACCGATTACATCCACCTAGGGGTTCAGATTATCCATACGTGGCTGTCCCTCCGGCCTGGGTACTGAAGTGAACAACTGATGTTCAGCATATGGAAAATGTGAAACTGATCATGTCGATACTGCATCAACATTTTTCCACAATTGATTTATTGGAGCAGTTTCCGTGACATTGAAAATCTTTATATATTTCATTTTGCTTTGAAATTATCTTTGATTTAATAATAAATGGATTTTAACACAGGGAAAGCTGAATAATATCTCTTACATAGAAAATAGGTGCAGGAGGAGGCCATTTGGCCCTTCGAGCCTGATCATGGCTGATCACTCACAATCAGTAACCATTGCCTGCCTTCTCCCCATATCTCTTGATTCTGCTAGCCCCTAGAGCACTTGTAATAAGAGGTGAGTGGTGAGAATGTGTGGGAGCAGTGAGCTCATGGACCACCTACTGCCGATGTAACCTCAAATGAACACATTGGGTAATAAAAAGCATGATCCTGGAGCTCATTTTGGATTTGGGTTTGATGGAGACTGAGCAATGGGTAAAGGTTAGTTATGAACCAGAAATGCTCAACACATCTGACACCCAACACAGCCAATGGTAGTTTAAACCAAAAGTGCGTTACTCTAAAAAATTCTGCACTATCCCGTTTTAAAATCAGTTTGGACACAGTGGGAATATAATGGGCTCCAACAAGCTGGATTATCTGTGACGTCTGTCACCAAAATGGGATCCAAAGTCTTTGGGATGGAGTGCTAGGGATGTTACTTGGTGCAGGGCAGAAATAAGGAAGACAAACTCAGTGGCCAGTATCAGCCAGAATGGCAACTAATGAAGCCACGTAAGGTGCCAGACGAGAGCAAGGTAAGGTTATGCCGGTGGAGGTCTCCATCTTTGGTTGCAATGAATTCTATAACACAGGCAGGGAACAAGAGACTGGGAATGTGAGAAGAGCTCATAAGCACAAGAGTGGTTTGTGCAGAAGGTCAGTGTGTGAATTTGGTGCCGCAGACTGATGAAGAATCCATTGATGAAATGTGATCGGCAGTGCCTTCAACAACCCTACAGTGTCGGGGAGAGTGAGATTCGACTGGGAAGGATACTAAGGGCTGTGATGTGTGAGTAGCAAATGGATATTACAGGGCCTGGGGGAAGGGATTAGATTGTTTGAGGAATAAGAAATGTGAAAGCTAAAATATCAGGAAACTCTCGCACACAGCCTCTCTGCCAGACCAGTCTATGAAACAGTATTGCCTTTAAACTGGTGAATTATTGTTGACCATTCAATGGAAATATCCCCACATTCACACCAGCTTACTGTTTCAATCAAAATATAGAAGATTACTGATTGAAAAACATAATCAGGGGCAGAAGAAACTAAAAATATGACATATACACGGCATGTAATTTAAGATCATCTTTAATCCACAAACAGACTTAACAGCACAGTAGCATGTTAGTTGTCACTGCATCCTGTCTGCTATCCAAACTACATAGCATAGGAAGTGGGTGTTAATATAAATGATACAGTAAGGTGGGTTTAGTGATGCTAATCTATATATGATTGGTTGCATGCATAAACCAATCTACAGAAATATTTAAAAATTATTTAAGATTTTGTTTTAAAGGAAAATCATCAAAAAGTTAATCAAGCTGCATCTCATTTGCAACGTTACTTAACCCATCCAGGGATCTCTCCCGTACGGAAAACTGGCAATCTCCATTTCAGATTGTCTGTAAAAAGAGTGGTTATTTCATTAGAACAGGTTCAATGTTCATTAGTATCACAGAAAATACTTCAATATAGCTACTTGCACATCACAGCCATTAGTATTCCACCCAACCCAATCCTGCTCTCCACCACTCTACTAACTGCAGGGTTGTTGAAGGCATCGCAGATCACATTTCATCAATGGATTATTCGGCCTGTGGCACACAATGCACACATGGACTGTAGTCACAGATTGGCCTGACCAAGATCTGCAACGCCTGCTTGCCCATCTATAGTCAGTCTGAGAAGGAGGTGCATTGGGTTCTGCTGGCCCCAACCAGCGCTGAGGGGAAAGATACTTCATTTTTGTAGGATGTTTTAGTCAGTGCTTCCATTGATCTTTGAGGAAGGGAGTTCCAAAGTCTCACCGGCTTCGGAGAGTTGACGTGCGGGTACAGCAAGCATTGAGGAAACTAAATAAGATGTCAACTGGTACTGTGATGGGCCTGGTAAGCAGGAATTGGGGGCTTCATCACTGGGGTGTCAGAGGTTATGGGGAGAAGGCAGGAGAATGGGGTTAGGAGGGAGAGATAGATCAGCCATGATTGAATGGCGGAGTAGACTTGATGGGCCGAATGACCTAATTCTACTCCTATCACTTATCTGAATGGTGGCCGATTAGGAAAAGGGGAGATGCAACGTGACCTGGGTGTCATGGTACACCAGTCATTGAAAGTAGGCATGCAGGTGAAGCAGGCAGTGAAGAAAGCGAATGGTATGTTAGCATTCATAGCAAAAGGATTTGAGTATAGGAGCAGGGAGGTTCTACTGCAGTTGTACAGGGTCTTGGTGAGACCACACCTGGAGTATTGCGTACAGCTTTGGTCTCCTAATCTGAGGAAAGACATTCTTGCCATAGAGGGAGTACAGAGAAGGTTCACCAGACTGATTCCTGGGATGTCAGGACTTTCATATGAAGAAAGACTGGATAGACTCGGTTTGTACTCGCTAGAATTTAGAAGATTGAGGGGGGATCTTATAGAAACTTACAAAATTCTTAAGGGGTTGGACAGGCTAGATGCAGGAAGATTGTTCCCGATGTTGGGGAAGTCCAGAACAAGGGGTCACAGTTTAAGGATAAGGGGGAAATCTTTTAGGACAGAGATGAGGAAAACATTTTTCACACAGAGAGTGGTGAATCTCTGGAATTCTCTGCCACGGAAGGTAGTTGAGGCCAGTTCATTGGCTATATTTAAGAGGAAGTTAGATGTGGCCCTCGTGGCTAAAGGGATCAGGGGGTATGGAGAGAAGGCAGGTACGGGATACTGAGTTGGATGATCAGCCATGATCATATTGAATGGCGGTGCAGGCTCGAAGGGCCGAATGGCCTACTCCTGCACCTATTTTCTATGTTTCTATGATCATGGTAATAGGTTTGTCACGCTGGAAGATGGTGCAGTGGGGATTTACCAGACTGATGAGGTAGGTGGTCCTTTGGAGAGTGATGGAGGGAGCTCAGCCTGTATCCCTCAGTTCAGAAGAGTGTAAGGGAGAGAAGGGATAGTAGGTGCAGTTTAGTTTAATGATGCAGCGTGGAAACAGGTCCTCCGGCCCGAATCTACGCCGACCAATGATCATCCGCACACTGGTTCTATCCTACACCCTAGGGACAATTTATAGAAGCCATCTAACCCACAAACCTGCACGTTTCTTTGTGGAAGGAAATTGGAGCACCCGGAGAAAATACAGGCTATCACAGGGAGAACGTACAAACTCCACACAGACTGCACCCATCGTCAGGTCTCTTGAAGTGTAAGGCAGCAACACTACTGCTGTGCCACTATGCCACCCAACTTATGGCAAAGAGAACATTTACCTTTGAGTTATGTATGCACCGGGGGAGAATGCGGGGCTGTTCTGGCATCAGCTACAGATCCAACTCTACGCTCTGACCATCTTCCTGTTATCGATGTGAACTTGTATCCGTGAGCTGCAGGTAAACAGATCGGGATCTGATAATACATGGAGCAAACCCAAGCCTGAGCCCAAAGCTCCCCTCAACCCCATGCACTTCCCTTCCACCCATTCACAATCCCTCTCCCCTCCACAACGATCCAAGCCCTCCCCCCCACAATCTGAGGACCTACCCCAATCCCTCCGCCACACGATCCCCTCCCCCTATCCCTACCCCCCTCATTCCCCTCCCTCGCACAATCCCTCAATTTTACTACTCCCGTTCCCCCACTCCAATCCTTCCCCCAACAATCCACTCCTCTCCTGCCAATCCCTCTACCCACAATCCCTTTCCTCTTCCCAATCCCTTCTCCCAGCCTGCCCGATATCCCCAGCTAATTCACATCACCCACCCCTTCCGTTTTGATTGTTCGCTCATCCTGCCCAATCTCTTCAACCCCACCCCATCCCCTCCTACTAGATTCATTCCCTCCACTATCCGATCCCCACACAATCCCTTTACACTATGTCCAATCCCTTGTCCCATCTGATCCCCCCTCTGTGACTCTCCCCCCATCCGGCCCCCTTCTGCTCGTCTGCTACCTATCCGCAGAATGCCATCCCACCAACCTCCCAACGTGGAACATGAGGGGGCAAATGATTATTTGGGAGGCAGTGGGCCTTATAAATACGAACCCCCTGCAGAGAGCTGATAAGAATATGGAAATGAGCATCCTCCCTCACCTGAAACCACTTGTTCCTTCCCCCATCCCAATTATTAACCCCTTCACCACCAGTGGCTGCACTGCAGTTCCCAGCCCAATCTACTGTGACAGCCCCTCCCAAACCCCTCACCTCTCCCACCCAGAAGGTCATGGGTAGCAAGAGGTTTCACCTCAAGTCTCCCACAGTCCAGACTTGGAAATGTATAGCCGGACCTTGATTGTCCCTGGAATTCCCGCCCCAACAGAACAGTGGTAAACTCCTTCACCTGAAGGACCACAGTGCTTCAAGAAGGTGCAACCACCTTGCTGGGACAATTTGCTGTATTGTCAGCAATTTTGGGCACCATATCTGAGGAAGGATGTGCTGGCCTTGGAGAGGGTCCAGAGAGGATTTACAAGAATGATCGCAGGAATGAGTGGGTTAACTTATGATGAGCGTTTGACGGTGTAATGCATTCATATGTATGTTAATGAGTTGGTGTTCAATATAGGCAGGGAATGCTGGGTAATAAATTTCTCTCTCGTGATCCAGGCAACCAGTAAGTCTTGTTCTTCATTCTGCCGTCCGGAAAATAACAACATTGGCAACGTGGATGGGATAGAGTTTGTGAACTCAGCCTTTAAATACAGTGCAGGACTGTTTTGTAACATGCAGTATTATTTAACATTTTAAACAGCAACTGCAGAGCTGTGTCGCAGTTGTTTGCGAACTGGTCACGATAGGCCGCAGATCCTTCTATGCAGGGGATTGTAGTTTAAAGCAGCAGCTGTACAAATCGTCGAGAGTTTTGTCAGGCTATCTCTATGTTGTGTCTATGTGGCAAGATGGCATCCTTGGGATTGTACAGGATTTTAGACTGAGTTTTTTTTGTCGAGTTCTTCAAGCTGGTATACCCTTTCCACAGCTAAGTTTTAGGTGAATTGCTACACCAGAACAGACAGGAAATTGGGGTTTTTGAATGGACTTTAAAAAAAAAAGAGAACGACACGATGGCAGTGTCCACAGGCTACATTGGAAACCGACAAGAGTAGAGAGCCGTTCAGCTCCAAATGGAGAGAGCGAACATGTTTTTCATGGCAAACACCATAGTGGAGATTAGTGGTGAAGGAGAGGTAGTGACTGAAACAAATAAGGTTGTTTGTGAACGCACAAAAGCGATTCTGCTCACGGAGATCGGTCCTGAAGTGTACGGCACACTCGTGAATCTCCTTGTGCCCATAAAGGCAAAAGACGTGCCATTCAATGACATTATGAAGAAGTTGGAGGAGCACTTCAACCCAAAGCCTCTGGAAATTGCAGAAAGCTATAAATTCGGCTAGAAACCAGAAGCAGAATGAGACAACCAATGAGTACCTTGAAAAACGTAACTTTGCACTGTAACTTTGGAACCTTTCTCGGATGCGCACTATGTGACAGATTTGTTTGTGGTCTAGTGGATGAACGAATTCAGTCCAAACTCATGAACACTCCAGGTCTTACATTCGAGAAAGCATGCAAGATTGCTACCACAATAGAGATGGCATCAAAGAATGCTCGCGATTTTCATCCACCACAAACTGCAGTGACCATTTACACTCTCAAGATAGTGCCTATGGCCAAACCAAGAGGCGCTAAACCAAAGTATGGCGGGGGGCTGAGTTCAGCCAGTTGGTATCGTTGCAACGGTAATCACTCATCCCAATTTTGTTAATTCAAAATGACCAAGTGCTATAACTGCCAGAAGAAAGGCCATATCGCCTCAGCATGTCGGGGAAGCTTAAAGCAGGAAACCAACAACCTGCGGGAATCAAGCAACAACACCGAAGAGGAGTTCACAACTTGGAGATGAACCAAGATGGAAATGAACTTGGGTTGTACACCATTTATGCAACCAACATCGATAAGCCTACAACCAGTCAAGGCAAGGACTTTCAAACTAAACTATTGATTAATGAACAGTTAATCGATATGTGTATTCACAAGGCAGCAGATTGTTCGGTCATGAGCAAACGAAGTTATGAAACAAAGTTCCCACAGACACCATTGTTTGAGAGTAAGGTCAAGCTGAGAACCTACTCAGGCAAAGTTTTGGAGACTTGCGGACAAATGAACTGTAAAGTTCAGCATAATGGTCAGTCAGTAACACTGCCCATCATCGTGGCCAGCTACAGAAATAAACCAACCCTCCTTGGAAAGGAATGGCTGAGTAGAATAGAGTTAGACTGGAAATACATTTTCAGCATCAATTTGTCCAAATCACGTCTTGAAAATGTCATAAGCAAACATGCAGAAATATTTGCCGACAGTTACACGGGAATAACAGGGTACTCTGCATACATTCGACTTAAGCAAGATGTGAAACCTGCGTATTGTCAACCAAGACCTGGACCATATGCACTAAAGCAACAAGTGGAGGAAGAACTCGACAGGTTAGAGCGTAATGGAGTACTCGTGAAGACAGACCAGAGTAACTGGGCAACGCCAATTGTGGCCGTACCCAAGGCCGACAAAACTGTTCGACTACACGGTGACTACAAAGTCACAATCAACCAAGCTGTTGACGATGAACAATATCCCTTATCAACCCCGCAAGATCTGTACACAGAACTTAACGGAGTACGAGTCTTCACTAAACTGGATTTGTCTCACGTTTACGCCCAACTCAATGTCGACGAGGAAAGTCAGCAGTACTTGACTATCAACACACATAAGGGCTTGTATTCATATACTAAGCTGCCCTATGGTGTGAAATCCTCCCCAAAACTCTTCCAGTCTGTCATGGACAAAATGTTACAAGGCATTCCGCACTGTGTGTGCAACCAGGATGACCTACTGATATTCACAGAGGGCATGGTAGAACATCTGGAAATCCTCGAGCAAGTTCTCACACGACTGAACTGCCACAATGTCAAACTGCGACAAAGTAAATGTGCATTTGCACAGTCAGAGGTGGTCTACTTTGGACACAAAGTAGATGCCAATGCTTCGCCCTGTGAAGGCGAAAGTGGAAGCAATAGTTAATGCTCCAAAACCCAACAATAGTTAATGCTCCAAAACCCTACGATCATTCCTTGGGATGGTGCAGTTCTATGCACGATTCCTTCCAGATTTAGCAACTGTGCTAAAGCCATTACATCATAGAAACATAGAAACATAGAAATTAGGTGCAGGAGTAGGCCATTCGGCCCTTCGAGCCTGCACCGCCATTCAATATGATCATGGCTGATCATCCAACTCAGTATCCCGTACCTGCCTTCTCTCCATACCCTCTGATCCCCTTAGCCACAAGGGCCACATCTAACTCCCTCTTAAATATAGCCAATGAACTGGCCTCGACTACCCTCTGTGGCAGGGACCTCATTGAAATGCACCTTATTCACCACTCTCTGTGTGAAAAAAGTTCTTCTCATCTCGGTTTTAAAGGATTTCCCCCTTATCCTTAAGCTGTGACCCCTTGTCCTGGACTTCCCCAACATCGGGAGCAATCTTCCTGCATCTAGCCTGTCCAACCCCTTAAGAATTTTGTAAGTTTCTATAAGATCCCCTCTCAATCTCCTAAATTCTAGAGAGTATAAACCAAGTCTATCCAGTCTTTCTTCATAAGACAGTCCTGACATCCCAGGAATCAGTCTGGTGAACCTTCTCTGCACTCCCTCTATGGCAATAATGTCCTTCCTCAGATTAGGAGACCAAAACTGTACGCAATACTCCAGGTGTGGTCTCACCAAGACCCTGTACAACTGCAGTAGAACCTCCCTGCTCCTATATTCAAATCCTTTTGCTATGAAAGCTAACATACCATTCGCTTTCTTCACTGCCTGCTGCACCTGCATGCCCACTTTCAATGACTGGTGTACCATGACACCCAGGTCTCGCTGCATCTCCCCTTTTCCTAGTCGGCCACCATTTAGATAATAGTCTGCTTTCCCGTTTTTGCCACCAAAATGGATAACCTCACATTTATCCACATTATACTGCATCTGCCAAACATTTGCCCACTCACCCAGCCTATCCAAGTCACCTTGCAGTCTCCTAGCATCCTCCTCACAGCTAACACTGCCCCCCAGCTTAGTGTCATCCGCAAACTTGGAGATATTGCCTTCAATTCCCTCATCCAGATCATTAATATATATTGTAAATAGCTGGGGTCCCAGCACTGAGCCTTGCGGTACCCCACTAGTCACTGCCTGCCATTGTGAAAAGGACCCGTTTACTCCTACTCTTTGCTTCCTGTTTGCCAGCCAGTTCTCTATCCACATCAATACTGAACCCCCAATGCCGTGTGCTTTAAGTTTGTAAACTAATCTCTTATGTGGGACCTTGTCGAAAGCCTTCTGGAAGTCCAGATACACCACATCCACTGGTTCTCCCCTATCCACGCTACTAGTTACATCCTCGAAAAATTCTATAAGATTCGTCAGACATGATTTACCTTTTGTAAATCCATGCTGACTTTGTCCAATGAGTTCACCACTTTCCAAATGTGCTGCTATCCCATCTTTAATAACTGACTCTAGCAGTTTCCCCACTACCGATGTTAGACTAACTGGTCTGTAATTCCCCGTTTTCTCTCTCCCTCCCTTCTTAAAAAGTGGGGTTACGTTTGCTACCCGCCAATCCTCAGGAACTACTCCAGAATCTAAAGCGTTTTGAAAGATTATTACTAATGCATCCACTATTTCTGGAGCTACTTCCTTAAGTACTCTGGGATGCAGCCTATCTGGCCCTGGGGATTTATCGGCCTTTAATCCATTTAATTTACCCAACACCACTTCCCGGCTAACCTGGATTTCACTCAATTCCTCCAACTTCTTTGACCCGCGGTCCCCTGCTATTTCCGGCAGATTATTTATGTATTCCTTAGTGAAGACGGAACCAAAGTAGTTATTCAATTGGTCCGCCATATCCTTGTTCCCCATAATCAACTCACCCGTTTCTGACTGCAAGGGACCTACATTTGTTTTAACTAATCTCTTTCTTTTCACATATCTATAAAAACTTTTGCAGTCAGTTTTTATGTTCCCTGCCAGTTTTCTTTCATAATCTATTTTTCCTTTCCTAATTAAGCCCTTTGTCCTTCTCTGCTGGTCTATGAATTTCTCCCAGTCCTCCGGTATGCTGCTTTTTCTGGCTAATTTGTACGCATCATCCTTCGCTTTGATACTATCCCTGATTTCCCTTGTTATCCACGGATGCACTACCTTCCCTGATTTATTCTTTTGCCAAACTGGGATGAACAATTTTTGTAGTTCATCCATGCAGTCTTTAAATGTCTTCCATTGCATATCCACCGTCAACCCTTTTAGAATTAATTGCCAGTCAATCTTGGCCAATTCACGTCTCATACCCTCAAAGTTACCTTTCTTTAAGTTCAGAACCATTGTTTCTGAATTAACAATGTCACTCTCCATCCTAATGAAGAACTCAACCATATTATGGTCACTCTTGCCCAAGGGGGCACGTACAACAAGACTGCTAACTAACCCTTCCTCATTACTCAATACCCAGTCTAAAATAGCCTGCTCTCTCGTTGGTTCCTCTACATGTTGATTTAGATAACTATCCCGCATACATTCCAAAAAATCCTCTTCCGCAGCACCCCTGCCAATTTGATTCACCCAATCTATATGTAGATTGAAGTCACCCATTATAACGGTTTTGCCTTTGTCGCACGCATTTCTAATTTCCTGTTTGATACCA
The DNA here is from genome assembly GCF_010909765.2 of Amblyraja radiata. Lineage (NCBI taxonomy): Eukaryota > Metazoa > Chordata > Chondrichthyes > Rajiformes > Rajidae > Amblyraja > Amblyraja radiata. The sequence continues at coordinate 28,133,719 of NC_045959.1, read as the reverse complement.
TCTCCAACTTCACTACTACTGTTAGGTGGCCTGTACACAACACCCACCAGCGTTTTCTGCCCCTTAGTGTTTCGCAGCTCTACCCATACCGATTCCACATCCTGCAAACTAATGTCCTTCCTTTCCATTGCGTTAATCTCCTCTCTAATCAGCAACGCTACCCCACCTCCTTTTCCTTTCTCTCTATCCCTCCTGAATATTGAATATCCCTGGATGTTCAGCTCCCAGCCTTGGTCACCCTGGAGCCATGTCTCCGTGATCCCAACTATATCATAGTCATTAATAGCTATCTGCACATTCAACTCATCCACCTTATTACGAATGCTCCTTGCATTGAGACACAAAGCCTTCAGGCTTGTTTTTACAACACTCTTACCCCTTATACAATTTTGTTGAAAAGTGGCCCTTTTTGATTTTTGCCCTGGATTTTCCGGCCTGCCACTTTTACTTTTCACCTTGCTACCTATTGCTTCTACCCTCATTTTACACCCCTCTGTCTCTACACTCACACATTTAAGAAACCCTTTCCCTTTAACTCCATCCTCCACTAGCCCATTCGACACCCCTCCCCCCTTATTCAGTTTAAAACCTCCCATGTAGCAGTGGCAAACCTGCCTGCCAGAATGCTGGTCCCACACCTGTTAAGATGCAATCCGTCCCTTTTGTACAGTTCCCCCTTACCCCAAAACAGATCCCAGTGATCTAAGAATCTAAATCCCTGCCCCGTGCACCAGTTCCTCAGCCACACGTTCAGGTCCCGTATCTCCCTGTTCCTGCTCTCGCCAGCACGAGGAACTGGAAGCAAACCGGAGATAACAACCCTGGAGGTCCTGCTTTTCAGCATTTTTCCGAGCTCTCTAAATCTGCTACAAAAATATGTGAAATGGACGTGGGGAAAGGAACAGCAACGTGTATATGACATCTACAAGGAAAACTTGACAAGTGACAACCTCCTTGTTCACTGCGACACGACACGCGAGATGAAACTTGCTAGTGATGCTTCAAGTTATGGTGTAGGTGCAGTGTATTGGCCTAGTATTGACAGTGACATCGAGTCACTGGTGAGCAAATGTAGCGTCTGCCAAAATTGCTGGAGTAAACCACCAAAAACACCACTGCAACCCTGGTCATGGCCAAGTAGACCTTTTCAGAGAGTTCATGTAGATTTTTGTGAAAAGGGTAATGATCACTTTCTGGTACTAGTAAATAGTCATTCCAAATGGATTGAGGTTAAGCATATGGGGTCAAGCACTACTACTGAGTGTACTATAGATGAGTTGAGATCAATTTTTGCATGTCATGGTTTACCGGAAGAACTTGTTTCTGATAACGGGCCTCAGTTTCGTTCAGAACGGTTCAAAGAGTTCATGCAGCAGAATGGTGTAAAACACACTTGTTCCCCCATACCATCCAGCCTCCAACGGGGCAGCGGAAAGGTTTCTTAGAGTTGTCAAAGACGCTCTCAAGAAACAGGTTTTGCAGGGTAGTTCAAAGCTCAGCATGAAACTGAAGTACAGAACCACACAACACACAACAACAGGTTACTCACCTGCAGAACTCTTGATGAAGAGAAGGCTAAGAATACGCCTAAGTCTACTTCAACCCAATTTGGCCTTGAGAGTTGAGCAAAAACAGTTAAGTCAAAAACGCCATTTTGACTCCCACAAAAGGGAGAGGAACTTCAAGCCAGATGAGCAAGTTCGTGTTCTCAGTCCTCCCAACAAGTCCCATCGAGACAAATAGGATGTTGGGAAAATAGTGGAAGTGTGTGGAACAAAAAGATAATTAGTTGAAGGCAATAGGATCAAAAGTGTTCATGTTGATCAAATGATTCCAGCCAAAGATGAACGAAAAACTGAACATGAAGTCCTAATCCCTGAGTTTTTAATCTGAAAGTGAGTTGAAAGAGACCACTGTGATTGAAACACAAAGTTCAGTTAGTACAGACAAAGAAACAGATTCCTCTGGTCAAAGTCAGGGCACTAAAACAGAGCCAAACAAGCCTACAGTTGAGTCAACATCTAAACCTGTTACACCTGTTACTGTTAGATGATCAGGCAGGATCCGTAAACCAATAGTCAGGTTAGGTTTGTAAGTTAAATGGCTCACTGCACAAGTAAAACAAAAATGTGTAGATATGTAAAATAAATATATTATGTTTATCATTTAAGATTTCATAAATACTGGTTTAAATCAAGTACACAACAAAATTGTAACTGAGTACTTAGATTTAATACTTTAAAAAAGGAGAGCAGTGTAATGTATTCATACATATTCATGTGTATGTTAATGAGTTGGTGTTCAATATAAGCAAGGAATGCTGTGTAATAAATCTCTCTCCCTCTCGTGATCCAGGCAACCAGTGTTAAGTCTAGTTCTTCATTCTGCCGTCCGGAATATAACAGGCGGCACTGAGCCTGTACTCGCTGGAGTTTAGAAGAATGAGGGGGGACCTCATTGAAATGTACCGAATAGTGAAATGCTTGGATAGAGTGGATGTGGAGAGGTTGTTTCCACTAGTGGAAGAGTCTAGGACTAGAGGTCATAGTCTCAGAATTAAAGGACATTCCTTTAGGAAGTAGATGAGAAGGAATTTCTTTAGTCAGAGGGTGGTGAATCTATGGAATTCTTTGCCACATAAGGATGTGGTGGCCAAGTCAATGGATATTTTAAAAGCAGAGATAGGTTCTTGATTAGTACGGGTGTCAGGGGTTATGTGGAGAATGGGGTTCTTCTTCTTCTTGTGCATGGCCTAAAGTTGTAGGACAACTTGTTCTATTTCATCTTATTTTATTGTATTTGTCGAAAAAGGGCGGACCACGTGAAGGTTGCAATCTCCCACCCCGGAATGGAGTTAGGAGGGAGAGATAGATCAGCCATGATTGAATGGCATAGACTTGATGGGCCGAATGGCTTAATTTTGATCCCCACATGACCTTATGCAGGTGATGACCTTGTCCTGGGAATGACAGAAACCTCAGAAACAGATTACCACCCTGCCCCCAACACTGGGGCAGGCGTGAGGTCATGGAAGACGAACATTCCCCCCATAGAACCTCTTGCACCCACCTGCCATTTTCCAGGCCACTGCAAAGATGATGACACAGAGCAGGAGACCCCCCAAAACAGCCCCTGCGATTATACCGCTCCTGATTCTGGAGTTAGGGTCCGGGCTGGAGTTGGGTCCGGGGGAAAAGCCTTCAGTCTCTTCTTCACCCTCATCCGACGACCCCACCATGAAGGTGCTGGAGCGGGTTTCAAACGACCTCAGCTGAAACCTCAACCTGTATCTGGTGCCTGCAACACAAGGAAACAGTAAACTCTTCAGATGCAGATACAGAGCCATTCCCCGTCAACAGGAACAGTATCCAAAGCAAGGAAAGAGGCGATTAGGTCCGTCTGCTCTTTGCTGCTGGTTCTGGGGAGACGGCCATCACCACTCCCCCCCCACCCTCGCCTCACCAAGCCACTGCCCACTCTGTGACTGATCCCACGCTCACCTAGAGAGGAGGAGCAGCACCACCCAGGAACAGGAACAGGAACAAGCGCCTTGAGTATTAGAAAGGCGCTATATAAATCCCATCCATTATTATTATTATGATCCCTCTTCCTCTCTGTCAGCCTCACCAGCCTTAACCTTAAGCCTAAACCCTTGCCCTCCCCAACTCTAACACTTAAACATAACCTTCATTCAAACCAGTGATGGAAATGGGTTTTAGGAACTAGGGGTACTCCAAGGTCCCTGAGGCTGAGGTTGGGAAGTAAGTGGGGGGGGGGGAATGTTTTTATGTTCAGTCATTCCCATGTAAGAGTACAAGAATGCATAACTTGTTCATTGTGGATCAGTCCCTTACAGCACCACTTTCCTCCACACTCTCCATCTCATGGAGACTGGAAACCAAAGATCCTATAGCGGGGCAAGATAACCCGTAGTTGGGTCATGGGTAATCTTCAGCACCATTTCTGTTACCGGCTTCCGTCTCCGCTCTAGTATCTTTGCTTTGGTCATGGCTTCTTCACGCACAAATCATCTTTTTGTTTCTTAGCTGCAGGTGATGTTTTGATATTCCTGCCTCGTCCTCCTTATAAACTTTGAACATACAAAATATTGCCATTTGGAAGGAGCTCCAGAAAATCCTGCACCCACTCAAGCCATCCTCCCCCCCCACCCACCCCACCTCCGACACGGACACGGAGCGATCGCCGCCCCCCTTTTTTTTGTTAAAACTATTTATTTCGGGTGTTTTTTTTAAATTTATCATTTCCGTACTTTCTCGATAGCTGCCATGACCCGTTTGATGTCATCCTTCGCCCTGCTTCTTGTCTCAGCCAGCACCGATCTGCCGGACATGCTGTGTGTGTGTGTGTGTGTGTGTGTGTGTGTGTGTGTGTTTGTGTGTGTGTTTGTTTGGCGGTGTCTGAGGGGAGAAGCACCGGCACGAAGAGCGAGCGAACGCGCGGACAGACGGACGAAAGCAACGATCATAGAGCGGAATAGGTGACATTTCGGGTCGAGACCCTTCTTCAGACTGACAGTCAAGGGAAACGGAAGGTATAGGCATATCTTCCATTCATTTGTCCTTAGTACCGTCTATATATCTTGTTCCTCTTTCCCCCGACTCAGTCTGACGAAGGGTCTCGACACGAAATGTCATCTATTCCGCTCAATGATCGTTACTTTCGTCCGTCTGTCCGCTCGTTCGCTCTCCCTTGGATTAAGTAGCGCAGGATAAAGCTGCAAATTCATGCACAGGATGGAAACTGGAAACTGAAAACTAGGGGAACGCCGTCCCCCTGCGGTACCCCCCATTTCCATCACTGATTCAACCCCCAACTGTCACCAACACTACCATTAAACTTCATGCTCACTAAAATGAGCACTAAACCTAACCTCACCCTCACTATAACCCACACCTTCACCAACTGTAACCATAAACCTCTCACGGACCATCACCCTCACCCATCCTTGTTCTTTCTGATGCTCCATAAACCCAAGGAAGTGATATCCACTGTCAAGCTGAACACACAAAGCAGGGGCTTCAGCAGAACCCCAAGGCATCACACAGAGTGTGGGAGAGAGATTAACACACCACAAACTCAACAAGAAACATAGAAAATAGGTGCAGGAGTAGGCCATTCGGCCCTTCAAGCCAGCACCACCATGCAATATGATCATAGAAACATAGAAAATAGGTTCAGGAGTAGGCCATTCGGCCCTTCGAGCCTGCACCGCCATTCAATATGATCATGGCTGATCATCCAACTCAGTATCCCATCCCTGCCTTCTCTCCATACCCCCGATCCCTTTAGCCACAAGGGCCACATCTAACTCCCTCTTAAATATAGCCAATGAACTGGCCTCAACTACCTTCTGTGGCAGAGAATTCCACAGATTCACCACTCTCTGTGTAAAAAATGATTTTCTCATCTCGGTCCTAAAAGACTTCCCTCTTATCCATAAACTGTGACCCCTAGTTCTGGACTTCCCCAACATCGGGAATAATCTTCCTGCATCTAGCCTGTCCAACCCCTTAAGAATTTTGTAAGTTTCTATAAGATCCCCCCTCAATCTTCTAGATTCTAGCGTGTACAAGCCAAGTCTATCCAGTCTTTCTTCATATGAAAGTCCTGCCATCCCAGGAATCAGTCTGGTGAACCTTCTCTGTACTCCCTCTATGGCAAGAATGTATTTCCTCAGATTAGGAGACCAAAACTGTACGCAATACTCCAGGTGTGGTCTCACCAAGACCCTGTACAACTGCAGTAGAACCTCCCTGCTCATACTCAAATCCTTTTGCTATGAATGCTAACATACCATTTGCTTTCTTCACTGCCTGCTGCACCTGCATGCCTGCTTTCAATGATTGGTGTACCATGACATCCAGGTCTCGTTGCATCTCCCCTTTTACTAATCGGCCACCATTCAGATCTACTTTCCTGTTTTTGCCACCAAAGTGGATAACCTCACATTTATCCACATTATGCTGCCTGCCATGCATTTGCCCACTCACCCAACCTATCCAAGTCACCTTGCAGCCTCCTAGCATCCTCCTCACAACTAACACTGCCCCCCAGCTTCGTGTCATCCGCAAACTTGGAGATGTTGCATTCAATTCCCTCGTCCAAATCATTAATATATATTGTAAATAGCTGGGGTCCCAGCACTCATGGTTTATCATCCAAAATCAGTACACTATTCCTGCTTTCTCCCCATATCCTTCGATTCCGTTAGCCCTAAAACACTCTTAACTCTTGTAAAGGAAAGGTTCTAATCATCACTTGCAACCAAATAAACGGATACAAGATCAAACTGTTGGAGGAACTCAAGTGGGTCAGGCAGCATTGACCATCTTGTGTCTCCAAGGATATCAGAACATGGAGTTTCCATTGAGCTAGGCTTTGGTAGAAATTGGCTACAGGAAAACTCAGCACTTTGAGTTCCATTTCCAACAGTGTTGCTCCAGTTTTGTACAGTCTTCTGCACTGGTTTGAAAGGGAGCGGTGCTGTGACAGGTTCTGCCATGGAGCAATTGAGCCCCAGCATGGATAAGTACCATGGCAACTGTCCCAATGGCAAAGAGGCACTTAGTTTGACCAGTCAACTCTGTCCAACCTCTGCCTAATGTCATATTCCCATTGCACAGGAGTTGTGCTGACTCCTGATTACAAACATCCACACTTTGTGATTCACTCACTTCCAGACAACCCCTCCTCAGTCAGGCAATGTTTTACATGACAAGTTGTCAATCTCAGCCTGGTCTGGAATGCTGCAGGCAGGCAATTGGAGATACACGGAGGAGTCTTAGCAGAAATGTTTTTTGAAAAGCTGTGTCACTTTACATGCAGAAATACACCTATGGCTGTGACCTCTGCCCCTTGTAAATTTGAAAACTTGTGAGGAATGCAGTTGAAGAAGTGAGAGATAAAGAAATATTTTGTGACATTACAACACAGGACCCAAGGTGTGTGAACAAAACATGAGAGCTGAGCTGCCCATCACGGCACTCTCTCTGGAAGAGATGGTAGACATTCCACAGAGATGACTAATGGTTCAATGCTATGTGCTGGAAGATCTCGATCTTCAGTGTTCTTTGTCTCATTGCAGTTCCAGTCTCCAGAGTGACTCAGGGTAAGCAGATTCAGAGACATTGTCTCCCTGATGTTTATCAAAGAATCCACTCCAGTTATACAAATGATAAAACTATCAGTTACTTGCCCAGTGACCCAATCTCCAGAGCACAAGCCTCAAACTCCTTGCAAGTGGAAGTATTTTGCATTTTTGTTAATCATGGGTGAGGTACCAGAAGACTGGAGGATAGCTAATGTTGTTCCTTTATTTAAGAAGAGCAGCAGGATAAGTGATGTTCATGCAGGCTGGTGAGCCTTCGGTCAGTGGTAGGGAAATTATTGGACAATCTATGTACAATTCTCTTTATGTACCTTTGGAAAGTCAGGGACTCTTGGTATTAGTCTTCGAGATACAGCATGGAAAAGGCTCTTCGGCCTACCGAGTCCACGCAGACCATCCATCACCCGTTCACAGTCTGAAGAAGGGTCTCGACCTGAAACGTCACCTGTTCCCTCGCTCCATAGATGCTGCCTCACCCGCTGAGTGTCTCCAGCATTTTTATCTACCCGTTCACACTAGTTCTGTTTTGCCACTTACATCCACCCCCTACACACTGTTTACAGAGGCAATTTACAGAGGCCAAATAACCTACGCGTTTGGGGCAAGGAACATAAAGTTGGGACGTTATGTTACAACTTAAGAAAAGTCTGGTGAGACCGTACTTGGAGCATTTTGTGGACTGGTCACCTCACTATAGTCTGGAGGATGATAGATATAAGGAGAAAGTGAATAGGCTGGGCTTGTTTTCCCAGCAGCAAAGTAGGCTGAGGAATGATCTGATAGAGGTGTATACAAATTTTGAGGCATAGAGTGCCTCATAATAGTCAGAATATTTTTCCCATGAAAGGGATATCAAAAATAAGAGGGTACACATCTGTGGTGAGAGAAAGGAATTTTAAAGGGGATCCAAGAGTGTATTTTTGTCACTCATCAAATGGTTGATATTAGGAACCCACAACCAGAGGAGGAGGTGGAATCAAGATACAATCACTACACTTAGATAGGCAACGCATTAAAACTTACGGACCTAATGCGTGCAAATGGGATTAGTGTGCATGGGCAAAGAAGTCAGCATGGGTGAGGTGAGCCAAAGATGAATTCTATCTATCCTTCCGTTATTTGAGGAAACAAATCAAAAGGACCCAAGTATTTCCTGGTGCATCACATCTCTGGTCACTGTAGCGGTGGAGAAGTGACAGCCTCCGTGTGTCTAGTTCCACACCCAGTAACCCAGTAACAACACCTTCCTTTGGCATCATGCCCGCTCTCAGGATTACACAGTTACTCAGTCAATGGGGACAGTTTCACAGTGCCAGCAATTCCCAGGTGAGGGGATGGAGAACAGTGATGATGCTCAAAGCTGTGACTCTGCGGGTTGGGTCCCACTCTGGAGACGCGAGCACACATAGCTATGTGGTCAGAAATACAGTCTCCATCAGTGGGGACCTGATCGCTTTCCAGCCCCCTGGAGTGGCGATGAGGGAGCACGCCGTGCCATCGACCACTCACCATTGGTGCTAATGGAGAGGTCGGTAAAATTAGCCCAACAACCCGTGAACAAGATCCTCGTCGTTCCGTTGAGTCCGGTGACAACCTCGTCTTGGAAATTCACCAGTACCACATCCAGTTCCCAAAGGGTAACTCCCACTGACACACAGTTGTCCTGGATCACAAAACACAGCAATTAGGAAACTGGAGCAGAGGAATGCCCTGTGCCCAAAGTAAAATGAAAATTAGCCACACACACACCACAGCACCATGCTTGTAACTCACAGCCACAAGACATATGACTGTCTTTAGACTTTACAGATACAGTGCGGAAACAGGCCCTTCGGCCCACCGAGTCCACACTGACCGATGATCACCCAATATACTGACACTATCCTACACACTAGGGACAATTTACAATTTTACCAAAGCCAATGAATCTACAAACCTGCACGTCTTTGGAGTGTGGGAGGAAACCTAAGCACCCGGAGAACACCCATGCGGGCACAGGGAGAATGTGCAAACACCATACAAACAGCACCGATAGCAAGGATCAAACCCGGGTCTCTGGCGTTGTAAGGCAGTAACTCTATCGCTGTGCCACTGTGTCGCCCTAAACAGGCATTACACAGTTATCGGGAGAATGGGTGCATTATCGGATCCATTACAGGTACATGGGAAAATGGGACTGAGTGGATCAATGCATCAAAGAGCTAGCACAGAATTAACGGACCAAATGGCCTCCTCCTGTGTACTATTCCACCAGGATGCAGGTCCTATCCAGATTTCTTCAAGCCATAAATGTTGTTTTACCACCCCCCAGAAATAACAAATAAAAACAGGTAAAGTTGGCAAATTGTTTGCTTTTGAGGCTTCATCCTCCTGCCGACTTACGTCAGTGTCCACCGCCATGATGCAGGGTTGCTGCTTGAGCAGCTGTCCGGGCTCTCCAGCAATCGGCTCAGTCACCACCACAAGAGCTGCCACAGTTGCTACATGGGCCCTACTCACTGATTCCCGTTGCACCGGTTCTGAGGCCACCTACAACAACAGCAACAACAACAACAACAACAACAACTTGGGTTTATGGAGAACAACAGTGCAAAGGTCCATCATGGTCAGAATAGGGTAGGGATGGAGAATTAAAGTGTCAGGCAACAGGTAGATCAGGAAGAGGGTCCCAGAGTTGAAAGGACGCAGATGAGTCATTGGGGACAAATACTGTAGCGAAAGGACGGAGATGAGGAGACACTTTTTCTCACAGAGAGTTGTGAGCCTGTGGAATTCTCTGCCTCAGAGGGCAGTGGAGGCCGGTTCTCTGGATATTTTCAAGAGAGAGCTAGATAGGGCTCTTAAAGATAGCGGAGTCAGTGGATATGGGGAGAAGGCAGGAACTGGGTACTGATTGTGGATAATCAGCTATGATCATATTGAATGGCGGTGCAGGCTCGAAGGGCCGAATGGCCTACTCCTGCACCTATTGTCTATTGAAAGTGAGCAAAACTGGAGGTTTAAACTATATATTTCAATGCTAGAGACTTAACAAGCAAGACGGATGAACTCAGGACTGAGCACAGGTCTGACGATAAAGGATCACTCAATCTGCATTTGGTTTCTCCAATATTGTGAAGGGCACATTGTGAGCACCAAAAGCAACCAGTCAGACAGGAGAAATTGCAAGCTAATCGCTGCTTTGCCTGAAGAGACAGACTGGATCCCTGAATGTGGGAATCAAAGATGCGTTACATGTCCCGGGCCAGGAGTATATGGGAAATGCTGTGAGAAGGCCAGTGGGGACAAAAGAACGGACCTGACTCACAGAAGCAAGCGTTACTTCAGAATTGAAGGGATGTGGGGAAGATATGCCTGGTTTATATCGCACTTTTAACAGACCCAAAAAAAGCGAAGACTCTGCAAGTGTTATGCCCCTGTCCCACTTAGAAAACCTGAAAGGAAACCTCGGGAGACTTTGCGCCCCATCCAAGGTTTCCGTGCGGTTCCTGGAGGTTGCAGGTGGTTGCTGGAGGTTGCAGGTAGTGGAAGCAGGTAGGGAGACTGACAAAAACCTCCGGGAACCGTACGGAAACCTTGGGTGGGGCACAAAGTCTCCAGAGTTTTCCGTTCAGGTTTCCTAAGTGGGACAGGGGCATTATTGAACAAAATCTGTCACTGATCAACATAGAGATATTCAGACCATTACAAAAAGCTCAATCACAAGGCTGGTCTTAAACAGCAGCTTGGAGGAGGAAAGAAAGATGTGGAAGTTTGGAGCGGGAACCCCAGATATCAGGAAGTTGAATGCATTCCCATCAATAGTGGAACAATGGAAACTTGCGGATGTATCAGTGGGGAAGTATGGAGAAGGTTTAAACTAGTTTGATGAGGTGGGGAAGAGTATCCTAGAGTAGAAAGGAAACAGATAAGAGGTCGGGGGGAAATACTGTAGTCTAAGAGGTGACCTTATTGAACTCAACAAGATCAACAAGGCATGGATACAGTGAACACTCTTGTCTTTTTCCCAGGATAACAGATTCTAAAACTAAAGGGCATTGGGGCTTAAGGTGAGAGGGGAAAAATTTAAGATGGGTCACGAGAACAATTTTCACATTCAGTGGGTAATTGTATCTGGAATGAGCTGCCAGAGGAAACAAGAGAAACAGATACCATTATGACTTGTAAACTCTGGGACAGATATATGGGTAGGAAATGTTTAGAGGATTGTGGGCCAAATAAAGGCAAATGGGACAAGCCTGGTATGCTAACTCGGTTGGCAAAAACAAGGACCTGTTTTGTGCTTTCTGTGACCAGTGGGAGGAGGAAACAGGCACATTAGAGGCAGAGAAGGGTGAGGTTGTAGGGGGATCTGAAAACCAGGGCGAGAATTTTTATCACGTGCCGTCCTACCAGGACTCATGCCTGGTGTGCGAGTACAGGGAAGATGGGAGAATGAGATGATATGAATCAGGACGCCTATCGCACATCTTTGCATGAACTTTACAGAGACAGAAGAGGGAAAGCCAGCCAAGCATGATTCAGACATGAAGGCTACAAGATGGATACAAAATGCTGGAGTAACTCAGCGGGACAGGCAGCATCTCTGGAGAGAAGGAATGGGTGACGTTTCGGGTCGAGACCCTTCTTCGGACTGGTGGAAGTCTGCAAGAACAGTCTACAAGAGGTGGACAAGGTTTGCTGAAGCAAATCAGGCGAGGCAGAGGCATTAAAGATCCCCAAGAAAACCTCAACACTGATGGTGGTGCATTCTCTGTGACATGGGTTTGTCCATCTGACGTGTATGGAGTAAGTCCTCCATCAGACATCGCCACGGAAACTGGTGAATGGCACTGAGAATCCAAGCCAATTTCCTGCAAGAAATGGTCATCATACTGTTGGTGGTTTAAAAGGCAGATGGGTAAATGGAGCTTCTGGAGCCGCTTCATGTTTAAGATCACCTGAACATCTATCAGTCTCTGAAAGATACAGGGTGATAGAAGCCTTATCAAATGAGGGAGGAGATAGAAAGAGTGGCTGAATAGATGGAACGTACAAACAAGTGGGGTCCATGGAATTAACAAGAAACATTTATATTGCCAGCTGAGCGCTTTATTTGCATAGAGCGGAATTACAGGAAGGTGTTACCTGGTTCCATTCTGGATCATCTGGAGATGGCACTGGGCTGGAGATACCCAGGTCAGAGATTTCAACGCCCAGCGAAGCACTCAGGTTTCCAGTCAACATGGCCTCACTGAGACTGCTGGCAATTTTCTTCAGATCAGAGAACATCAAAGTGCCTGCATAATGTGAAGTGATCAAATGGTCAGTTCAGAGAACCAAGTCTGAATATTTCACCCATCTACTGTGTGAAATGGGCAATAAGCACAGGTAACACATGATCAGGCACAGCCTATGCAGATGTGACAAATGATTACATAGTAAGGGAGAGGGTGGGGCAGGACAAGGCACTGCAATTAAGTTTTCCTAATATACCCTCATAGCAAATTCAGTTCAAGTGGTAGCCCCTGCAAACACTGTCACCTGCAGGCTCCCACACACATTGCCGTTCGCTATCACAGGTCTACATCCCAACACTGGGAGCACCTCCACAAGGGGGACTGCTGCAGTCCAAGTACGTGCACATCCTCACCCCTTCCCAAAACTTCTCAAGGGAATTAGGGATAATAAATGCTGACATTATCACTCATGTCCATTACTTGAAAACGAATTTAAAAAATTGGTGGTGGATTCTGGAAATGATTCCAGCATCAGTGTGGTATTGGCAACTAATTCAACAAAGGTTTACGCAAGGTTCACATGGGAATAGACAATAGGTGCAGGAGTAGGCCATTCAGCCCTTCAAGCCAGCACTGCCATTCATTGTGATCATGGCTGATCATCCACATTCAGTACCCCGTTCCTCCCTTCTCACCATATCCCGACTCCGCTGTCTTTAAGAGCTCTATCTAACTCTCTCTTGAAAGCATCCAGAGAATTGGACTCCACTGCCTTTGAGCCAGAGATTTCCACAGATTCACAACTCTCTGGGTGAAAATGTTTTTCCTCATCTCCGTTCTAAATGGCCTACTCCTTATTCTTAAACTGTGGCCTCTGGTTCTGGACTCCCCCAACATCGGGAACATGTTTCCTGCCTCTAGCCTGTCCAATCCCTTAATAATCTTATATGTTTCAATAAGATCCCCTCTCATCCTTCTAAATTCCAGACTATACAAGCCCAGCCGCTCCATTCTATCCACATATGACAGTCCCGCCATCCCAGGAACTAACCTCGATAAGTGGAGAAAAGGTGGGCAAACAGCTAAGGCAATATCCAACAGGTAGAATGTTTGAAGAAGATGCACGATCTCTGCTTGCCCTGACATTTTGGGCAAAGTCAGGGATATGCCAGCCCCAAGCCCAGCCAATCAATTCATGGCATAGCTGAATTCTGTAGCTTGCTTTGATTTGTGAAGCTCCAAATCACTTGTTTACATTCGCTTTTGGCATCCACAACCTGAATTTACACACCAATCCGTTAACTTCACCCACACAGTTAAAAGTGCAGCCTTTCAGAATTCAAGTACTGCCATTTGACCGTGTAATAAAGCAGTATCAAATGTACGGTCCTTATTTGAGATAGGTGTAATGTGATTACACCTGTGTGATTATTATCTAAATGGTGGCCGACTAGGAAAAGGGGAGATGCAGCGAGACCTGGGTGTCATGGTACACCAGTCATTGAAAGTGGGCATGCAGGTGCAGCAGGCAGTGAAGAAAGCGAATGGTATGTTAGCTTTCATAGCAAAAGGATTTGAGTATAGGAGCAGGGAGGTTCTACTGCAGTTGTACAGGGTCTTGGTGAGACCACACCTGCAGTATTGCGTACAGTTTTGGTCTCCAAATCTGAGGAAGGACATTATTGCCATAGAGGGAGTGCAGAGAAGGTTCACCAGACTGATTCCTGGGATGTCAGGACTGTCTTATGAAGAAAGACTGGATAGACTTGGTTTATACTCTCTAGAATTTAGGAGATTGAGAGGGGATCTTATAGAAACTTACAAAATTCTTAAGGGGTTGGACAGGCTAGATGCAGGAAGATTGCTCCCGATGTTGGGGAAGTCCAGGACAAGGGGTCACAGCTTAAGGATAAGGGGGAAATCCTTTAAAACCGAGATGAGAAGAACTTTTTTCACACAGAGTGTGGTGAATCTCTGGAACTCTCTGCCACAGAGGGTAGTCGAGGCCAGTTCATTGGCTATATTTAAGAGGGAGTTAGATGTGGCCCTTGTGGCTAAGGGGATCAGAGGGTATGGAGAGAAGGCAGGTACGGGATACTGAGTTGGATGATCAGCCATGATCATATTGAATGGCGGTGCAGGCTCGAAGGGCCGAATGGCCTACTCCTGCACCTATTTTCTATGTTTCTATGTTTCTATGATAGCAAAGATTTGTCGGCTTCGATATATTTTTTTGGTGGCACAGTGGTGCAACAGTCGCTGCCTCAGCTCCAGAGACCTGGGTTCAATCCAGACCACTGATGCTGTCTGTGTGGAGTTTGCAATGTTCTTTGTGTGACCGTGTGGGGTGAACATAGACTATAGGTGATATGATTGAACATAGAATAAGAACAGGCCCTTTTGCCCATCATGTCTGCATCGACCATAATGCAGATTTTATTTGATTTGAGATGTACAGGTTAGTTGGCAGCAATGATTTCCCCTAGAGTGCGTGTTTCCGTACGTGTGTGTATGTACAGTGAATGGGGAGAATAGGTTGTGACTAAATTAGTGCAGGAACAGGATTGTTTTGTGAGTCGGCATGGAGTGGATGGGCTAAATGTCCTCAATGGGCCTAAGTAAATAAATCTGAGCTGCTCTACGCAAACGGATGAGTGTCAAGTGAAGCACTTCATCACTGGCAAGTTGAGCAAACTAGCCATTGCGCTATAGGCCCTGCATGGTGCCGGGCACTATGGGAATATGGGTCTCACCTTTCCCTCTTTTAGTGGGGCTTTGGGGAGAGGGAATTTCAATGAATGAATAGACGAGTAATCTGACACATTTGTGAAAAAAGATTCAACCGGAGAGCTTCAGGAAACTTTCCTCAGATGGGACTGTGAACAAAGAGGCAGGACCTAAAATCAAAGCCGCCGATCAGGGTAATGCAAGGAAGATCTTTCCCATATGGGGCAGTGGGAATCTGAAGTCTCCGTCACAAGGCGTGGCTGCTGAGGTTTTAATACAAAGATGGCTAGGATGCTACTGACATGACACTATCATGTCATCAGACACAATGCTGTGTCCATGAATTGGATGATCTGGGCTCATGGTGAAGTGACAGGAAACTAAAGTGGGCTAGTCATTGGTGTGGGGATCACCTCATATTCCTCTATATAGGTCTCTCCTACAACATCTGCTTGTGTGACAAATCTATCATTGCAGGGGCAAAAACAATCTTCAGGTGGAATTCAGCAGGCACGTGTGGGGTAAATGAAATGGTCGACATTAATAAAGGTTGTGACCACAATATCGACCGTTCCTTTCCATCCAGAGATGCTGCCTGACCCACTGAGTTCTGCAGCTGATCATCAGTTGCTCCAGATTCCAGCATCTGCAGACTCGAGTCCCAGGAACCAGTCTGGTGAATCTTTAATGAACTCATAATTATGGCAAGTATATCATACCTTAAGGAGACAAAAAGTATATACAACACACCAGGTGTTGTCTAGCCAGGCCCCTGTCTAATCACAGTAAGAGATCTTTATTCTCACTCAAATCCACTCGCAATAAAGCCCAACATACAAGAACCTGCATGTCAGCTTTCGGTGTCTGCTGTACAAGGACATTTCCCAGTGTCGCACCTTTAAAACAATACTCAGCATTTGTGTTTTGACTTCACTTTCACACTTGGTGCTCCACCTGCTATGGTCTTGCTCTGTTTGTCCATACCCTCTGAAGCCTCTTTGCAACCTCATCATTCACTCCAGACTAGGGAACGTAACATACGATCCCTTCAGCCACATTGTCGACAGTTTATGAAGAACTGGGGATCGAACGCTAATCCTTGCAGAACTCACTAGTCACGGCCTCCCAACTGGACACGGACCTATTTATTCCCACTTTGTTTTCTAACTGTAACCAGCTTGCAATCCACACTGGTATTTTAACCCAATTCCTGTCTGAAGAAGGGTTCTGACCCGAAACGTCACCTATTCTTTTTCTCCAGAGATGCTGCCTGACCTGCTGAGTTTTTCCAGCATTTTGTGTCCATCCATGCTCTCTAATCCTCTTCATCAACCTTCTGTGTGGGATTTTATTAAAGGCATTCTGGAAATCCAAATGCACCCCATTTGCTGGTTCTGCTACCAGAAACAGGCTCAGTGAACTTCAATACATTTGTCAAACGTGATTTTCCTTGTATAAATCTTTATAGCTTCTGATCTGTTGTTTTATAATTTTCTAAGTATCCTTCATCAATTATGCTCTCCAGCCCAGAAACAGCCTGAAGTCCCCTTCTCCCTGCCTCCTCTTCCTCGAATAACGCCGTTACGTTTGGAGATAATGGGTGATATCCTCGGTGCACCTGTTTTGTGAAATTATCACAATTATTAACTCCAGTTTCCCAGCTTCTGCTGGTGGGATCCAAGCTCAGGATGTTAACTAATTCCATTGCAAAGGCGGCATTCTCCAGCCCAGTACCAAGTGCTACCTCAGTGAGGTGCGAAAGTGACCTCCGTTACCTGCAGGGCTGCTTGTGTTAGTGGAGTTACTGCTGGTTGATGCCAATAGCTCCGATGGAGGTTCTCCAATCTCCACTTCCACGGTGATCCCTGTGGCCCGCCTTTTACGACGCCCCGTTTCTCGGATGATCTTCGTGATGCGGATTTTATTCGCTGGCACACCTAGGAACAGGGCAAGGTTGTTTGCCAAGTCAGGGCCGTAAAATTCATCCACTGTCATTGCGGGCAAATTAAAGGATATAAACAGCGTTGGGGCTGTGTGGACCTCTACGGGAATCGAGCCTCTCAACAACACATTCAGCATCTGGTATTTTCTGTCAAAATAGTTTGCACCAGAGACAGGGGAATTCAACCTCGGAAGGAATTCTCCTGCGAAGACACAATCAAGACCTTCATGTTAAACTCGTTCAACGTGTGCAAGCCTCGTTAGATTACATTTTCGCACACTTACGGTCTCCATATCCTTGGGGTAAACCATCCTGGAAGCACCACGCACAGTTCTGGTCTCCATATCCCTGGTTAGACCACACTGGGAGGACCACAAACAGTCCCGGGTTCCATCCATCTTGGATACTCCATAGTGGGAGTACCATGTACAATACCGATCTCCGTATCCCTGGTTTAGACTACACTGCGAGGATCTTGCACACTTTAGTCTGCATATCCCCAGGACCACACGGGGTTTACTGTGCACAGTTCTGGTCTCCATATCCCTGGGTCAAACCACCCTGTACAGTTCTGTTTTCTTTATTAAAGAGTATATATCGTGGCATTGAAGCAGGGGGTAAAATATATCCAGAACACTCCAAGATCTGAGAGGTTCTTCCCACAGGAAGCGCTAAACTGATTGGGGATAAATTTTCTCGTTACGTATTCTGGGGGGTGATCTGAAGGGAGGGGGGGGGGGGGGGGTGCAGACAATTGATATAAAATGGGAACTGGAAATCAGCAGGTTCAGGAGAAGAAACCCCTTCCCTCAGGGAGTGGTACTCATTCTCACAGGAGAATTCCTCCCCCCAGAGAATGGGAAGGGAGAAGGGGGGGTACATGTTGGATGTGTCCCACGTGAATATCCCTCCTCTCAGAGAATGATTGTTTGACTGTTGAGCAGAGCTGCAACTGCTGGTTTACCTGTGTAGGTGGGTGCCCTCAGGGTGTAGTCTGTGTGATCGTTGTTCCACTGTGCGTTGGTTGGAGGGATCAGTGCACCGTTGACGTACACATCCAGACGTTGTGGCGATGAGTAGTAGACGGACAAACGAACAGCCTTTATCGGAAAGTTAAAGAAATTTAGTTGCGGAGATTGGCTCCATGTAGTTAAAGTCCCAGGATAGCTGACAGGACGGTTCCCAAACACCAAGCCAGCTGAGGAAATATTGGCTTGGGTAAAGCTGGTCAAAGGTAAGGCAACATTTCAGGGAGCAGGGTAAGCTGGGCAGGAATGAATCCCAAAGCTTGGAACCACGTGGGGAGGAAAGACAGCATGTGGGCCCACAGCGGGGATACAGGGCCCTCAGTGGGATACAGGGCCCGCAGCGGGGATAGAGGGCCCACAGTGGGATAGAGGGCCCACAGCGGGGATAGAGGGCCCACAGTGGGGATAGAGGGTCCACAGCGGGGATAGAGGGCCCACAGCGGGGATAGAGGGCCCACAGTGGGGATAGAGGGTCCACAGCGGGGATAGAGGGCCCACAGCGGGGATAGAGGGCCCACAGTGGGATAGAGGGCCCACAGTGGGATAGAGGGCCCACAGAGGGATAGAGGGCCCACAGTGGGGATAGAGGGCCCACAGCGGGGATAGAGGGCCCACAGTGGGGATAGAGGGCCCACAGTGGGATAGAGGGCCCACAGTGGGATAGAGGGCCCACAGTGGGATAGAGGGCCCACAGTGGGATAGAGGGCCCACAGTGGGATAGAGGGCCCACAGTGGGATAGAGGGCCCACAGCGGGGATAGAGGGCCCACAGCGGGGATAGAGGGCCCACAGTGGGATAGAGGGCCCACAGCGGGGATAGAGGGCCCACAGCGGGGATAGAGGGCCCACAGCGGGGATAGAGGGCCCACAGAGGGTATAGAGGGCCCACAGTGGGATAGAGGGCCCACAGCGGGGATAGAGGGCCCACAGCGGGGATAGAGGGCCCACAGTGGGATAGAGGGCCCACAGCGGGGATAGAGGGCCCACAGTGGGATAGAGGGCCCACAGCGGGGAGGATTGGCATAGATAGTTCCTTACTCTGTTGGCATCAGCAGCAGGCAGCAGCAGACGCAGAGTCTGAGGGCTGGTGCTGGTGAAATACACATCGCACGACTTGTTGGTGGCCACAATCCCAAAGAAAAGCGAGATCCTCTTCTTACAGGTATATCCAGAGCACCAGCCGTGGTCCTGTGGGCCTGCCATAGCAACACATAATGTAAGCAATGCATAGTGGAAAAACACATACCGAGCAAGTCCCCGAGAGGCGTTACCCACACTGACACTTCACCACCTTCCCGGTGAAACAGCTTGAGCACTCGGTGACGAACATCACCAGAATGGGTCAGGATCCGGGAGTAGTGCCTCCACTTTGGGCTGGGGGCAAAGTGCAAGGCACCCCACCTCCCTTATCAGCCAACTCTTCTCTGAGTCCAAGGAGTTTTTCACCCTAGATGGCAGACACTGGGAGATAGTCTCCCTGGCTGGGGAGCATTGAACAACGGGACACTCAGGATAATGTTGAGGGACATGGGATGGGGCAGGGAGGAGGAGCTGAGGTGCAGGAGCACCACTGGCAGAGGCTCAAGGGCAAAGGAAGCATTGCTTGTAGTAAGACTATTCAGATTCCAACTCGCAATTAATTGGCCAGTGTGGCTCCCGTGGAAAACCAAGTTTGTCATAACACAAATTAACTGAAAGCGGGCAGGCAGCAAAACATCTCAGTGCAGGGAATGTTGGATGTACTCATTGCTCAGAACGCAAAGGGAAAATGTGGCACCTGGAGCATTAGGTACAGGGTTGATGTTCAAGAAGGAACTGCAGATGCTGGAAAATCGAAGGTAGACAAAAATGCTGGAGAAATTCAGCGGGTGCGGCAGCATCTATGGAGTGAAGGAAATAGGCAACGTTTCGGGCCGAAACCCGACTACAGGTGCATGTTGACCGGGAAAATATTAAAATGTGGCTTGAAAGAAACTTTGATGTGAAATGTGTCATTCACAAGTGGACACGCTATTGCAAGAGGTTTCGAGCACCCTGGCGTTTATCAGTCAGGGCATTGAGCGTAGAAGTTGTTGTGTTATGTTGCAGCTGAACATGACGTTGACAAGGCCGCACTTGGTGTATTGTGTTGTGTTCTTGGTCACCCTGCTATACGAAAGATAAAGGGAGAGGTTGAGCAGGCTTGGACTTATTCTTTGTGGAGTGCAGAAGATAAAATCATGAGGGGAATAGATAGGGTGAAAGCACAGTCACTTTCCCAGGATTGGGAATCTCAAACTAGAAGGTGAGAGCGGAAAGATTTAATCAGAACCTGACGGACAACTATTTCCACATATATGGTACATATATGGAACAAGTTGCCAGAGGAAGTGGTTGAGGCATGTAGAATAACAACATTTCAAAGACATGTGAATAGGTACATGGAGAGGAAGCTTGAGTGGAATATGAATCAAATGCGTAAAAATTGAACTAGCATCTTGGTTGGCATGAATGAATTGGGCCGAAGGGTCTGTTTCCATGCTGTATGATTCCATATTTATATGACCCATGCTCTGCAGGCTGGTCGTACAAACTGCAGAAAGAAAGTTGTAACAGTTGTGAGACTGTCACTAACTGGAAGACAAAGATAAGCAGTGCTCCAACATACAAGGGGGGCACAGTGGTGCGGTGGAAGTGTTGCTGCCTCACAGTGCCAGAGACACGGGTTCGATCCTGACTTCGGGCGGTGCTTGCGTGGGGTTTGGATGTTATCACTGTGACCATCAGGGTTCCCTCCGGGTGGGGAGGAATGAGACAGTGGGATAACATGGAACAAGTGGTTATTGTTACAGAACCAGGTGATGGGTGTGAATCGTTATGAATTAGGCACATTCCCTTTCTTTTTTGTTTAGCTCTACCTGTTTTGGATTTTTTACTTATTTCCTTTCCCTTCTTAAGGCCCTCTTCTCTTTGGGGCCTTGTTTTCTTTTCTTATATCTTTCTTTTTTTCCCCCCCCACATTCTCAAGCAACCAGTCTACTTAACCATCATCATTCATTTAACGGCAACTACTGCGAACTACACTTCACAACTATCCTCATTCTTCTCTTCTTTCTCTTTTCTCTTTTTCTATTACAGGTTAAAGTTTGAAAAAAAAGAGAAGTTGTACACGAAATGTATAATGTTGCATATCATGATTAAGATGCATGTTCAATGCTTCTAATAAAATAAAAGTGTGAACAGGTGATCGATGGTCGGTGGGCTGAACAGCCTGTTCCCACACTGTATCTCTAAACTAAACATCTTCTTTCTGCCTTGAAATTCCTGCAGCTCCTTTAATCCCATTGGGTGGTGATAGTGAATGTGCATGGGCTAGGCACAGAGCGCTTACAACACCAGAGAAAATCCTGCAGCTAGTTTAGTTTAAGTTACACACAGAAAATGCACAAAATATTTTGCAGTTCAGGTGATGTCTGTGGAGGGAAAACCAGTGAATGTTTCAGACACTGGAAACTGAAGTATAGAACTGGGCAGCACAGTGGTGCAGCGGTTGAGTTTCTGCCTTACAGCGCCAGAGACCCGGGTTCGATCCTGACTATGTGTGCTGTCTGTAAGGAGGTTGTATGTTCTCCCGATGACTGCGTGGGTTTTCTTCAGGTGCTCCAGTTTCCTCCCACACTCCAAAGATGTGCAGGTTTGTAGTATAATTGGTTTCTGTAAATTGTTAAATTTCCCTACTGTGTGGGATAGTGCTAATGTACGGGGTGATGGCTGGTCAGTGTGGAATCGGTAGGATGAAGGGCCTGTTTCCACAGTGTATCTCTAAAGTCTCAAAAGTGAAGTCTAAAGAAGCAGAAAGAGAGAGTATGGCCGTGGCAAGGAACAAGACGAAGGGCCTGTGACTGAAAGGCACTGATTTCGTGCCCACTACTGATGGCAGCAAGTAGTCTGTACCGTTGATGAGGTCGAGATAGCCGTCACACAGGACGGCCACTGGTGACAATCTCCTGTGTTCAGTATCAGAGTCCAGGCTCTCAATAACCAGCAGCTCATAGTTCAGCCCAAAGCACTTGTAGCTTTGCCAGTCAGACATATAGGTACACGAGGAATCTCGGATAATCCCTGTGGGAACAAAAATAAAAGGAGATGTTAAAACATTAAAGGGAATTACTCACAGGGGACACAGTCAGAACACTCACACATCATTCCATCTTCAAATGTAAGATGCCAAACATTGCACAGGGATTATACAACATAGCTGGAGTCCATTCAGCCCAACAAAGTCGTGATGGCTCTCCAAATGGTCCCCTCCCAGACTCACTCCCTCCAGCTCTGCTGGTCCCAGCACTTTCCAGTCATTCCCTGGTCGTCTGAAATCTCCTGTTGACTGTTCTCACTGTCTGTTCAGGTAGCAGATCCCAGATCACGGCAACTTACTGCCCCAAAACATTCAGAGCTCCTCTGGGTAAGTTTGTGAAATATTTCAGATGTATTCTCCGGTTACCAATTCTCCATTCACTGGAAATAATTTCTCCCTCTAAGCCACTTTAGCTTCATTTTCCCTGCACTCCTGCACAGAGAACCACCCTGGATTTGGCTAACCCTTCTTCTCCAGTATGAGTGATCTGGCATCTGGGGGGTGGGGATGAGGAAATATCTCGGCCCCAACTGGGCTCTAGTGGTTGATATCTGGAACACACTGTCAGAGAAGATGATGGAATCAGATGCAATCACTATGTTGGGCAATTGCAATCAGTACATTGGATAGATGCAACCACTATGTTGGATAGGTACTTGAATAGGAAAGCTAAAGAGGAATATGGCCCTAATGCAAGCAGGTGACATTAGTGTAGGTTGGTAAAAATGATTGGTAATTATGCGTTGGGCCGAAGGGCCTGTTTATGTGCTATGACTCTACGACTTTCCATCAGGCAGAAAATGGGACTATCTTCTCCCGGGAATCAGAACATCTATCCGCTGCTGACTATCTCTTCCCTCCACCATTTCCTATTGACCTCACTGCCCTGAACTCTCCAGTCACTCACACCAAATCCCATTGCCGTTGGAAACACTCAGCAGGTCGTGGAGAGAAGCAGAACCGATGTTTCAGGTTGCTGACCCTTCACCGGAATGGTTCTGGCCTGGATCATTCTCCTACCACCATCCAACCCTTCTCAGAGCCCCGGCCAACCCAGCCTTGACACACGTGCTTCTGACCTTTATGTGGTGCCACCTGGGACACAGGAATGCGGCTTCCGTTTAGAGAAGTCAGCAAGACCTTTGGGATCCGGTAATCGCCAAGCCCACGGCGCTTGTCACCATTCCATTCATACTCCGACTGTGGGATGACTGCTCCCACTTTTCCCAGGAATGAGCCGTCCAGATCTTTCAGCATGGTCTTCTTCTTGGCATCGCAGTCCATGTCCACGCAGTCGCTGGGGTTGACTTTCCTGAGAAACAAACACAGTTGATGGGCTGACTTTCTCAGCAAAGGCACGGCGATAGTCGAGCCCAGGTACCCAAAGCCTCTTCAACCCAAACATGGACTCAATTTCTCTTTCCTGATGCTGCACGATTGTTGAGAGTTACCAGCATTTTTCTTTTGTGTTTCCAGCATCTGGGGTTCTCCTGATTGTAATTTTGCTGGAAACCCAAGCCCTGGCCAGTCAATGTTCAGGCTGTTGGGGTCTTTGGGGGTTCCAGACCCAAATGAAAGCACAGACAGTGTGCACATAGACTGGAATGGGACCATTAGAACAGTGGTGTGGAGGAGGAGGAGGGAGTATTTTAGAAACGCACATCGTTCTGCCTGTGTGCACAATTGCCAACACAATAGATCCCCAGGCACCCAGATAGGTAACAGCCCCACACATGAGAGCCCGTTGGAGAGGGTGAGGCAGGGTCAACACCACCCGTTAGTTGTAGAGGGTGTTGGTTTAGTGGCCAAGGTTTTGACATGGTGTGAGGAGCTTTCTGTGAGAGGAATCACAAAGATCACTGTAATCCTCTCACCACCCCTCTCATGACCCCTTTCCTCGCCAGAGACTATCAATGGCTCCCACCATCAGTCAGTCTATGGGCTCTGAGGTTTAAAGCCCCCATGTAACAGCCCCCGACTCACTTGACATTAGGCCTGTGTATGAAGACCTTTCCCCGCTCCTCACTCTGGGCGACAGTGATCCCCTTCAGCAGGATTGGATGCTGCAGGTCCTCATTGTTTGGGTTGCTGATAAACATGACGTTCAACTTCTGGGAACATACGCCCCGAAAACCCACAAATGTCGTATCTTTGGGGAAAGAAACGGCATTAACATCGACGCATTGACAAGCGGTGAACAGAACAAAGATGACACTAGGCTGTGGGCCGAGGTGCTTTTTCGTTTAAGTTCGTGACCCAAATCACGTGACTACCTGAATTGTTAACATATTGTGTGAAAATATTATAGAAATAATCGCCAAGACCAAAACCTGCACATATATTTAAAATATGAGAAAAACCTCCAGTTTCCGAGTAGTAATTGTCCAATCAATGCACGTTTGACATTACGTCGGACGCCAATTGACCAATCACACGCTTTGTTTCATGGTAGCTAGGCAGCGAGCACTGGGATCATGGCTGCCTCCTAATTACATCAAAACAATAGCAAGGTTTCGAAGGAATAAAGGTAATGCTAACCTTGCTGATAATTTTGTTTTACAATTGATTTATCTTTGTAAAGTTATGATGTGAACTGTTAAATAAAAATGATGAATAAAAATGGAGAGCTAGGATTAGAATTATGGTCAGCCAGTCAGTCGGTCGGTCGGCAGGTGAGTGCTGCGAGGGGTTGGTCAGGCTGTCGGTAGGACGGTGGATGCTGTGAGGAGTCGGTCGGGCTGTCGGTAGGACGGTGTTGCAGTGAGCGGGCGGACTGACTGAGCCGGCGCTATGGTGGTGCTGAAGGGGCCCGTGTGGCGTGCAGGGCAGTGCTGCTCCCCACCATCATCACTATGATGATCCAGAAGGGCATGCTGGCTGAGGTGGACGCGCTGAGCAGCCACACGTACGGAGCCCGCAGCCGGTCCCAAAGCGGCTCCAGCTCCAGCCGTGGGCAGCTCTGGAAGGGGGGGGCGAGTTAGGGTTAGTATAGGGTTCGGCATTTTCCTCTCAGTGAAGATGCTTTAACATGCCCCTAGCCTGGCACTGCCCCAGTCCCACTATGGCCATGACCCCCACTCTGCACACTGGCAGTCAGTGGGGTTCAGTAAATGGGGGAACCCACAGGAACTGCCCTCACCCATTAATTAGGCTGGTTCAGGAACCGGACCTCTGCGGCAGTCTCACTCAAAATACACACTCACAATTATAATTATATAAGTAAATATAATTATATAATTATAATATAATTATATATAATTACAGTCATATTCACATCACATATGATATAATAATATATGGTTTAAATAGTGGGCAGTTGCTATCGACCTGCATGGGAAGGTAGACGCTCCCGTCTCCACGAGTCTCGGGCAGATGGGGCCCGTCAGCCTGGGAAGGTAGTCCATCTAGGAGAGGGAAAACTCTGATTTTAAACCCCCACTGCCTTGTGGCCATATCCAGTCATGGAATAAGCTCCAGGAGTAAACCTCAAGAAAATCCGGAGTTGAAGCCCCTAAGGCAGTTCGTCGTTGTCTACAACCTCGCTCTGGCAGCTCCTGCGACGGCGCTGGTGCCAAACTGTAACGGCCCTGCTGTTCCTTTGGATCGATCAGCGACGTGGAGAGGGGGGACATGCTGCACGGGCAACAGCCTGTCCTCCATATGACATCGCCCAGGCTTGCATCCGACAGACAGGAGAGAAGACTCAACACCTTCCACCTTAGAAGCATCCGCCGTATCCTGGCGTTCAACGCTGAGATCCTGTCTCGTGCTGGCCTTCCCAGTACGTACACTCTACTCAGGCAGCGCAGACAGCAGTTGCTGGGCCATGTCCACCGCATGGAGGATGGCCGTATTCCAAAATAAATCCTCAATGGAGAGCTGACATCTGGGAGGAGAACCATCAGCCGCCCCCAGCTACGTTACAAGGATGTCTGCAAGAGAGATATGAAGGCGCTCGACATCGATGTGGAGTCATGGGAGAGCCTTGCAGCTGACCGCACGAGGTGGAGAGGTACCCTGAACCAACATCTCAAAACGGGGGAAGAGAAACTGTTGAACGCAGCAGCACACAAGCGGGCACGCAGAAAGGAGCGCAGCAACTTCAACAAACCAGAGACCTCACACAAATGTGACCTTTGCGACAGACAGTCACTCCCGCATTGATCTCTTCAGCCACAAGCGACGCTGCTCTAGCCGAGGTTTTGAGCAGGCAGCCAACAACTAGGATGCATCACCCATGGTCTGTCATGACTGACGGGGGCCTACTACTACTACTACTACTAAATAGACAGCAACACAGAATTAGGCTCCCATGGGGTAATATGAGCATTGAACACTAGATGGCGCTTACTTTTTCGATCTCATTTTCTAATTAGCTTAATTAATTAATGTGCAACTTTTGGCAATGACGAGTTATCACTTCCTTCTCAATTATATTTTATCTAAATCTGTGCAAAATTTCAATTAGTTCCCAGACATGGGTCACGAACGTTAAATTCTAAATTAGACACATTTTCGACGCTCGGCCCACAGCCTACACAGACCGTCTGCCCTGTCAACTGGTTCCCTCCCCCCCTCCCTAAAATCTCCCTGGGGGTCTCAGGGGTGGCGTATTACCTCCACTGTCCCAAAGCACAACCACTTCCGTCACTCTAGTCCCTGCTACCCCCCAATCTCTCTCAACCAGGCACATTTCCTCTTGCCGCCCACCCCAGGGTACACAGATGTTTACGCTGGAGTAATCTCTGCTGATCAAGATTGGAGTTCCAGGCTCAGAAACAATCTATGCGATTACCCTCAATCAGCACAGAATCATGCCTTTTGGCCCACTGAGTCACTGCTCATCAACAACAACCGTTAAACCTTAAAAACATTAAAATCTCATTTTATTCTCCCAACGTTTTCCTACATAATAGACATTTGGACAGGTGCAGGGAAAGGATTTAGAGGATATGGGCTAAATGTGGTAGGACTAGTATCGATGGGTTACCTTGTTTGGCATTGGCAAGTTGGGCCGAGGGCCTGTGTCCATGCTGTATGACTGCATGACTATTTCCATCACTACCCCCTACCCTCCACCTCCAATTTGGGAGAATTTACTCCAGTCTATTAATCTATCAACGCTAGATAGACTGGAGTAATTCTGTGGGTCAGGTATCATCTCTACCAGCATCTGCAGTTGCGTTCTTCACAACCTATCAATCTACATGTCAAAACCTTGGGGTTACAAGGAGACTTTGCAAACTCCACACAGGCATCCCCGAATGATGATCACTGGAGCTGTGAGCCAGCAGTTCTACCTGCTGTACCACAGTGTTGCCCAGGGCCGGATTTACCTATAAACTAGACAAGCTTAAGCTTAGGGCCTCGAGGTCTAGGGGGGCCTCCGGCCAAGGCAGGACGCCTACCGTTCAACTCTGGGTGGGTCCCCCTCTCTATCTCTCTCTCTCCATCTCCCCCTGCTCTCCGTGTCCGGGCCGCCGGGCTCCGCTCGCTCCTCATCCGCCGGCACGGCGGGCCGCCTTGCACATGCGCATTGCTGCGGCCTGCACGTCCTCCCCCCTGCACATGCGCACAACCACGGCCAGCACATCATCGGCCGCCCTGCGCATGCGTACTGCAACTGCAACTGGTCGGCGCTGGGCACTTTCTCCCTCGCTTTGAATTGTGGGAGATTTGGCCGCCATGGCTGTCCGGTCGCTGCCTTGCCGCCAGCGCTGAAAACCAACGCGGAGGGGGCCTCACAAGTGGAGATCCGGCCCTGGTGTCGCCCTCATCACTGCATATCACCGGTCATTGACAGCTGCAGCCTTTGGCACCGTGTCTTTACTTACTCTGCACCATCATCAGTCCATGTATGGCCGGGTAGCTCGTCAGCACCGTGTAGAGAGGTGGATGGTTGCTCGCTGAAGCAAACGTTGGCCAGCAGATTCCACTCCTTCCTGCAGCAGGGAAACGGGACCACAGATTAATCTCCAGCCTCCCGTCAAGCCCACTTTCAATCATCCTTTGAAAAAAGACTGTCCTTACCCCAGCTGCTCCCTGCAGAGTTATCAAGCTGAACATCTGAGCAATTGAAGCCAGGACTAACTCCGACCACCAAAGCATTCTATAGGAAAGCAAATATCAACATGGGAATTAGCAGGATTATCTGTAGATTATGAAACCATTGGATCTGCCTTTTATTTTTACACAGAATACCCCTGGATGGTTTCCCTGTTAGTTGGGGAAAGATCAAAGTCCATCTAACATCATAGTCAAAAGGGGGCATTGATTACTGAAAGGCATCAGTGTCCCCAGCAGACCCAGTTGGTAAAACAGGGGACCAGAAATCCATGGATCCCTTTCCTCCCCACATAGCTTGGCTTTTCTAACACTGCGCCTCAATTTATTGCCCAAATGAATTCCCTCTCATTTACACTTGAATGAACCAACGTTACCTGCTCCCACCACCTTCCTGTGGAACTGCTTCGTCCCTTTCACTGAGATACTCCCCCCATGCATTCAATCCGAATTTCCCTCCTCGTTTATTGTAAAGCAATTTCTGTCGTGTATAAAACCATACGCAGGGAATTTATAAACTCTCAGCAGGAATCACCGACACCTCCTTCAGCACACAGTAGATTGAACAAGAATGAGCAGGTTTCATTTGGCAACCTTTCACAACTCTTCTTGCACTACAATGGATAGTTTTCAAAATGTGTTTTGTTCTAATGCCTTTTCTTTTCACTGTCATGTACAATTTATGAATAATCTGTACATAAATAATGCATAATTTATGTTTTCATCTTTTTATGTCTGAGTCCATGTGCCTGTAATGCTGCTGCAAGCAGGATTTCCAATGCACCAATACCTCACTGCACTTGTGCATTTGATAATAAACTCAACTTGACTAGACAGCTTAATGCAGCAGAATAAGATGACTTACTGTAATGTAAATGGTTTTATTGGATATCCGATGAGAGAGCGCTGGAGGTCCGTAAATCATTGGAAAAATACCCAATCCATTGTCCACCAGAGTCACATTGGAGACTTGCACTGAATATTCTGCCTGTAATAAGCACAGGTTAGTTTTCATGCTGGATGAAAATTCTGCAACCCGCAACTTTCTGTGGCTGGTCCATTTGAGTTTCTGGTGCCCCCAGGATGATACTGATGGTCTGTATTAGATTTTCTCTTATTGGAGCTGGACATTATAATCAATTAGATAGACACAAAATGCTGGAGTAATTCCGCGGGTCAGGCAGCAACTCTGGAGAAAAGGGTTCCAAACCGAAACGTCACCTATTACTTTTTCCCAGAGATGCTGCTTGACCTTCCAGCATTTAGTGTCTATCTTCGATATAAACCAGCAGTTCCTTCCATAACATTATTTTCACTTATATGGCCTGAATGCTACTTGTCTACTTGCCCAACTGCTGTCTAAATTTAGCAGTGTGCAGGCATGGGCTGCTTCATTTTCTGAGGAATTGTGGATTAAATGGAACTGTGCAATCTTCAGAAAACATCTGCATCTTTGATGTTACGATGGGAGGAAGATAGGGTGGCACAGTGGTGCTGTGGTGGGATTGCTGCCTTATAGTGCCAGAGACCTGGGTTAAATCCTGACTATGGGTGCTGTCTATATGGAGTTTGTACGTTCTCCCTATGACTGTGTGGGTTTTCCCCGGGTGCTCCGGTTCCCTCTCACATTCCAAAGGCGTGCAGGTTTGTGGGTTAATTTGGCTTTGGTAAAAATTGTAAATTGTCCCTTGTGTGTAGGATAGTTCTATTGTTCGAGAGATTGCTGGTCATCACAGACTCAGTGGGCTGAAGGGCCTGTTTCTGCACTGTATCTCTAAAGTCTAAACATCAGTGGAGCAATGGGAAAAGATTGAGCCCTGCACACCGCATAACCTCTGCCGCTGTAAGACTCTATGACTCTAAGTCCTCTCCGTATTTCCATAAATCATCAGTCTCAGCTTTATTTGATATCTGAGCATCCTCTGAGAGAGAATTTCAGTGGATTTACAACCAATCCTGAGAATGTGCCCCCCGGTCCAAGACTCCAGCTTTGGCAGAGCTTCGGAAGAGATGGCTGCTCTCTTGTCCTTCCAAATGAGAACCTTGTTTCAATAACATAACTTCTCATTCATCTGAACTCCAATCTCTCTAAATCTGTCTGAACAGGACAACTCCTCATCTCAGGACCTACTCCAGTGTGCTTGTGTTACACAAATTCCAAGGCGTGCTGATTCAGGGACAGAAAGAGCCCACAGCACTCCAGATGAGGTTCCACAGAGGCCTTATACAGACCTCAGTGGCACAGTGGTAGAATTAACGGCCTGTCCCACCAGCATGTGATTGCATGCATCTAGCGCGACCAAACGGAAGCGGAATTCGCGCTGAGTTCGTGATAAGTTCGCGGTAAGTACGCGCAAAGTTTGCCCGTGACGTAATTTATGTCAAACTCACCAATCAGCTGGGCAGGAGGCGGGCCGACTGAATTTGGACGTAGCAAGGCGTCGGGCGGTGACGTCATCGCGCAACGGCACGTCGGGCGGTGAAGTCATCGCGCAACGCCACGCACTAGGCGTACGCTGTCAGGACGCTGCGTACGCCCGTCGAGACGTTGCGTACGGCCTAAATGCGGCCGTTGTCGCGCGGGATTTTCGAACAGTGCAAGATTTTTGGAATGTCGGGACCAGCCCCGCATAACTCCACACGCCTACGGTGATCGAA
The DNA here is from genome assembly GCF_010909765.2 of Amblyraja radiata. Classification (NCBI taxonomy): domain Eukaryota; kingdom Metazoa; phylum Chordata; class Chondrichthyes; order Rajiformes; family Rajidae; genus Amblyraja; species Amblyraja radiata. Next base: position 28,102,837 of record NC_045959.1, on the reverse strand, counting down.
GTGGGACTGGCCCTGCGAGGCCATATGCCTCAAGCGACCACGTTTGGTCGCGCTAGACGCATGCAATCGCATGCTGGTGGGACAGGCCCTTTACTGCCTTAGAGCGCCAGACCCAGGTTTGATCCTGGCTACGGGAGCTGAGTTTGCACGTTCTCTCTGTGACCGCATGGGCTTTCTCCGAGTGCTCCGGTTTCCACCCACATTCCAAAGATGTGCAGGTCTGCAGGTTACTTGGTTTCTGTAAATTGACCCTAGAGTGTAGGACATAGAACTAATGTACGGGTGATCGCTGGTCAGCGCAGAATCGGTGGGCTATCACTAAACTACAACTAAAACTCTCATTGGCTAAGTCTCATCCTTGTAGAATTATTTAATCCTTGCCAGGTTCGAATCTGCATTGTCCACCCCTTACAAATATATAATTATCATTTAAGTAAAAGTCAAGTGTAAATGATCAGACGCTACCTGGGCTATCACTCGAATGACCCAAACCTACTCCAAGGTCCTGTCAGTGTCAGGCAGCACTTACTGAATCATGAACATGGTACGAATGTTTCCCTTTGCATCTACTGAGCAAGAAGCCCCCAAGATGAATTCTTACCTGGAAGTAGATGCCATAGTCCTGGCATTGCCACACTGTGAATCCTTGGATAAGGGAGCAGTTGGGAAGGCCACCTTTGTTCATGTAAACACCAATCTGGCCTCCACGGACCTCGTTATCAGTCCAAGGCTCAACGGGATTTGGTTGTCCTGTAGAACGGCAATGGTTACATCCCTCCAGTGGTGCATGCATTCCCTGGCCTGCACAGGCTGCCCTGCATGAAACTCCAAACCCACACAGTCTGAACTGTGCGTGGAGCCCGCAGCCTGCACAGGCCTGCCCCTGTCCAACACAAAACCCCCAGCCCACACAAACTGCCTTGCATCAATGCCCTGTTCAGCAGCCACCTTGTTTGAGAACTCTTACCCAAGCTTCTTGCAGGCCTGAAAGTGCTCCTTGCTTATGTTGCTTCGCCCCACACCACGCTCTCTCCCAACTCACCACTGTCTTCTGCTCAACAGCTCCTTACACCACAATCACCCTACCCCAAATTGAGACCATTCAGGCCTCGAACGTGACCCAGGTTCTGGGGAGATGGTGACTGATATTTTCCCATTACGTTGGCTGTCTCTCTTCATTGGCCCTTGTGGGCCTGGCCAAGGAAAGTCCATGCCTTCAGATACCAGGAACACAGGAGGTGCCCAGTCTGGTGCCAAGTACCAACCCTGCACCAAAATAGATGGGTTAGAAACCTATTCATCCTTTGTTGCCATCTCCCCCAACTAAGCAACAATAGTTTAATTTATTGTAACATGTGATTGCAGATCCACTTCTGGGACCTGCGTACACAGAGTCGCCAGACCTGGGCGCCTTCTTGCAATCGTTCATTTGTTCCTGTTGGGAACCAATGGTCCTGTCCTGGAAACTCTCAGGATTTCTGCAACGTCTCATCACAGTTCAACCTCTGAAGCCACAAGGAGGTTTTAGGAATTTGACATTGGAACCCACCCCTCTCCAAGCCCCATGGTCAGATAGCAGAGGCTCCTCAGTTCCCCCTTCCATATCCTGTGCGCCTGCTTCCCGACGGCCAGAGGGACATCGGTAACTTGTGTTCACCAGAGGCAGTGACATTGAGACTCACCGGGACAAGGTTCTCCATTAATGCGGTAACCCAACTGCTCAGAGCCCACAACTATGTTCTCCTGAAGCACAGTGTCAGAGCCTTTGTCCACCTGGAAAGCAAGAAACATTGACATAGAAACACAAGGGGTAAGGTGTGAGGCAGAATGTGTGGAGCATAGCCCAGTGTGCCCAGTACACCCAGGGCTTGTCACTAACTGCAGCCTTGAGACATCATCGAGCACAGGTCCAGACTGCTCTATGGTCATGATGGGTGGGGCAGAGGCTGGGCAGGGGACTACTGTCGGTCAGGGCAAGAGCTGGTGAACTGGGCAAAGAGTTTGCGTAAACGTAAGGAGGGGTTGGAAGGAGAGAGGGAAAGAAGGGGGAGGTTGCTGCCATCCTTGGCCACCAGAACACCTGAGCTGGGACTGTTCTGGGAGGCGATTATTGTGCTGGTCTTTGGGGATGGTGAGTTCCCTTGGACCAGGACAGCACAAGGAGTGGGGTCCTTGTGTGTGAGTGTACCTGGGTCAGGGGCTGAGCGAGAGGTCCCTGCATTAAGGGATTACTCAGTTAGGAGCAGTGCCCTGGGTATTCCTGCGTATCATGAGAAAAGGAAGCTTGAAGAGATGCTGAATCCCTCTCAACCCCCCCCCCCCCACCCCCCATTCCCACACCGCTGGCAAACCTCGACTGCTGCTGTCCAGGAGTAGTGGAACACTGCAGACTTGCTGAGAACCACAAGGTTCCTCCTCACGCGGTTCCTGCTCCCCCACACCTTGATACCTGGAAAAGTGAAGGAATGCATTGAACTCATCGGAAGTTCGTAAGTCATTGTTATGAAGGGCATAGCCAGAGACAACATGAAAAACCACACTGGCCGTCCTATCCTGAGAGTTGCACCTCAGACCAAACCTCGACTTTCTGAGATCTGATTTTCATCAGTCTTCAGCCATTCAGTCAGGCCATGGCTGATCTACTTTATCCCCACTAGCTCCATATCCCCAATTTCACCCAGTGTCACCTCCCTTTTGGTTGAAGACATTTCTCCTCATCTTTGCCCTGAATAATAGCTTCTTACTTGAGATTGACCTCTGAATCTAGACACCCCAGGATGTCCCATCCAACATCCTCCCATGAAAGAACTCTGTTTCAATGAGACCTCTCATTCTTCTAAAGTGTTGGTTTCAGCTCTCCACATGGAAGCAATCCCTGGTATAGATCTAGTGGACACTCACTTTATTCCCTCCATTGTATGTCTACCTGTCTGTGGGTAGACTAGTCCTGCACGGTTATCCACATGTGGCCCAACAAGATGCCAATATAATTGGAGCAGAATGACTCTAAACCTGCAACTCCAATCCTATTGTTAATGCACCATTCTCCTTCTTAACTACTGCATTTAAAACCCTGAAGAAGGGTCTCGACCCGAAACGTCACCCATTCCTTCTCTCCAGAGATGCCACCTGACCCGCTGAGTTACTCCAGCATTTTGTGTCTACCTTGCATTTAAAACCCTGTTGACTTCAGACGGGAATGTTGAACTGGTCATCATCTCTCTTCTAGTTTCCTCACTGTCCCCCACAAGCTCATCATCAGCTCCCAAGGCATAGTCCGAGACAGAACTCCACATACCTTCCCCCAGGGTGTTATAAATGATGTTGTCATCGATGTTAAGGCCATCTGTTCCAAATACCCCAATGGCGGGAGAAAATCCACTGTGGATAGCACAGCCCTGAATGTAGGATTCATTTCTTTCGACCTGGGAGAGAACATTCCAGTTAATGCCAGGAATAAATTCCTAATGTCATAAAACAAAACGCACCAAATTTCTTTCCAGGAAGGTGTTTTCTCACTCTCTCCCCCTCCACTATGTGATCAGCCCTGCCATTGTTAAATGGATCCCTCTGCCCACTCTCTCAATGGATGACAGGAAGTCTCTGCAGAGGGTAGTGAGGGGAGCAGAGAGGATCATTGGCGTCTCCCTACCCTCGGTACAAGAACTGTTCCAGAGCTGCTGCCTGAAAAAAGCACTGAGCATAGCAAAGGACAGACTGCACCCCCTCCACACACATCTGGATCTCCTGCCATCAGGCAAGAGATACCGTAGCATCAAAGCCCGGACAACCAGACTGCTAAACAGCTTCCTGCCACAGGCTGTGAGGCTGCTAAACAGTCACTCCATCTGATTCTGCTGTTTTTTGCACTGACAATTTAATAACTGGCACTGGCCACTTAAATCAGCTGCCCTGGACAATTTATGACTGTTTTTACTTGTATTTTAATGTTGCTGTTTTTACCTGCACTTTTTAACTATTCGTACTGTTATATCAGGGACTGGATTGTTTTTATTGTTTTTATTTTATGTGTGATATGTTTAATGTTTATGTGCGATGCTCCGGTATTCCCTGGGAAACATCTTCTCATTTTGCACTGTACAACGGTTGCTTTGCAAGATGACAATAAAGGTTGATTGATTGATTGATGATCTGGGGGTCACACCCACAGGTGGGCAGAATCGCGCAGCCCGCACCCCAGACAGTAGGAGCAGATCTCAACGACCGGTGGGCAGGGCATCAGTCTCAGCCCGGGATGGGGGCTTGCCGTCCGGTGGACTTGTTGTGTCGGAGCGGTGGGTGCCTCTAAAATCCTTCCCAATGTAGATCAAGAAACAAAACACTCCCAGTGTTAGAAATCGGAGATAAAAGAAAGATATGTTGGGATTACACAGCTGGTTAGCAGCATCTGAGACGAGATGTGTCCTCTGGTCTCTGTATTTCATCGGTTGATACCACCCTTGCTGGGACTGGGGCAAAAGTGTTTGCCACCCAGGGGAGGTGTCTATGCTCAGAACCCGCAGGCTGCTGGCCCCTACACCCTCTCACCCGGCGGTTGAAGGAAGAACACACGGTATCAGCATGGGAACTGTCACCCTGCCATACACAGCACACCTATACACCTCAACACCCCTCACATCGACCGCCTCATGAGAAGCAGCTGGGGCCAAAGCATCAGGTAGGGGTAAAGTGTGTTGAGTGATTGACTGTGTGTAAGGGTATCTGATGCAAGCACCCTGGCCAGCATGCGGGGAATCCTCTGCAAATACTCTGGGCTTCATGCAGGGAATCTCGTGCGAGAATTGTGGACTGTGACAGATGCTTAGTCCAAATTCCCAACTTTCATATTTAGGTAAGCTATTCATTAGGGAGCATGAACAGAAAAAACAGAAAAGTGTCACGATTCCTTGCACAAACCTGGCCGAGGTTGAGAAAGGCCACAGAGTAGCGTGGGTCGAAGTAATCGATGTAACCCATCTGGCCACTGTGGTAGAATTCAACATCCTTTATTCTGGCGTAACCTAGGCAACAAACACAAATTACGAACCTTAATTATATCACTAAAGCTGGATTCCTTCCGTCAACCTGCAAATTGATTCCAATAGGGTGTTCCTTGGGCTGGGATGAAAAAGGAAGGTGACAATTTAAGGGCCTGTCCCACCTGGGCGTCATTTGCCTGTCACGCAGGTAGCTAGCGAGGATTTTGAGAATCACAAAATCCTGGGGCGCTGCGCGCTACCGTGCGTCACTGCCTACGCCACCACGTCTCACCACGTTCCATGCGCACGTAATGCACGCCATGTGCACGTCGTGATGCGTAAATGATGTCGCGTAAATGACACGCAAATAACTCCCACGTGGGACAGGCCCTTAACTGATTAGGAGGAAGGATCTTAATCTACATCAGGTTAGGGCACCAGCCACACCCTAGAGCAGAGGGAGCACTGACACGGGTGAGGGGCAGCACCGGGGGGTGGCGCACTGGGCGAAGGGCGACACCAAGGGAGGGGCACCCTGCCAGGCCAGGGGCGGCAGCATAGGTAGGGTGGCATTCTTGCTGTGTGGTTTTATTATCCTTCAAACCACTGTTTTTATGCGGTTCAACCTGCTTGCCTTGTGATGTTGTCTGGAACATTAATCCCAGGTTTGTTTTAACAGGCAGGAACTGCAGCATGAATCCCACTACTCTCCAAGGCCCTGGACCACCTTCCTCCCCTCTCCCAGGATTCCTCCTGAAACTTAGCCCACAGGACCATCCCAAACTGCAGCACTCTCCTGTCCCAGGGGATTGGAGGCCAGCGGTGACCTCACCCCCAACGCTACTCGGTCTCATGACAGGACAAAACCTACTGACAACAGCTAGCGCACAGGTCAACCTCCCTCCATATAACCCCTCTCACTCTTGTGCAGAGTCTCTGTGCAGCTTTCCATGGAAGAAAGGAACAAGAGCAGGGATACCTTTGACCTCAAAGTCGTTGTAGAAGAAGGAACTGATCAACACACGGGCCCCGAACTTCTGCTCCTGCCAGTTGTCTTGATCGTCTCCCACAATCCTGATGTTTCGACTCAGGAGGCCAACATCTGCTGCCAGGCTGTAGCGCCGGGCTCCTCCATTCACTTCATGTGTCTCCACTGGAATAAGAACAAACTCCAGTCACTGGCGTCCGGACCCAAAACAGCTGCGGATGCAGCCCACACACAGGCTTTGGGCATGGAACCCAGCTGCGGGGGTCCCGGCTGTGGGGGTCCCGGCTGCGGGGATCACCATCGCGGTATGCGGGGCCCGTGCCCACGGCCTGGTGTGAGGTCTGTGCCCGCAGGTGGGACAAGGGGTTTACGCCCACAGCCGGAAGGTAATATGTGGTTCGTCTAAGCCCATCCCATTTGCCAGCACATCTGCCTCTAAACCTTTCCTATCAATAAACTGGAAGAAATGTCTTAAACATCATAATTGTACCCACCTCCACCACTTTCTCCGACAGCCAGTTCAACATACCCACCACGCTGTGTAGAAAGCTTGCTCCCCAGGTCCCCTATACAGCTCCCCTCCCCACCTCTACCCTGTGGTCTTTAGAGGTTTCTGATGAAAGGGGTAGGGCAGGTCTAAGGAGGAGAAGAAATCTCTTGGAATCCCAAGGTTTCCAGGCGATGATATCACCAGGAAAGTCAGTGGGGAGTTCAGGAGGCAATTCCTTCTTGGGGGGGGGGGGGGGGTAATCTGGGATTTGCTCTCACAGTCAGGAATCAAGAGAAGAGGGGATTCAGGAAAAGGAGGGAAGGGGGAGAGTAGTGGAATGGGGATGGGAGGAGGGACAGGAGATGCTGATTGAGTTGAATGGACTGCCCTATTTCCTATATAGTACATAATTGCGTGTATGTCCCAGCCATCCCTCGTAATGTTCCAAGCCCCGTGCGGTGCCTGGCATGGAGGTAGGTGTCGTGTGACCAGTACACTCACCCAAGTGTGTGAAGGAGAGAGGCTGATTCAGCAGCAGAGTTCTACCGTCCAGCGAGACGGAGCGGATGGTCCGACATTCCGACTGCTTGGCATCGCGGCTGGTGCTCGTCACCAGGATCCGATCACCCTCCTGCCCGAGAGAACAAAATGTTTGCTGCATCAGCACAAGTGCACAGCCCCAGGTAACCCAGAGACTGGGATGGAGCAGAGATGTACGGACCTCTGACCCCTGGTCATCAGCTCAGCCCGAAGTTTGTGGATCACAGGTCCTCCACTGTGGAGGAGAAGGGGGAAGAGAGAAGGGCAGAGTCGATCTGGGCCCTGGGAGCAAAGAAGGGAGGAGGGAGAGTGGGCCTGAGTCTGGGGGTGGAGGAGGAAGGGGAGTGGGGTTAGAGTAGATTTGGGCCCTAGGAGTGGAGAGGGAAAGTGGGCTAGTATCTATGGATGGAGATTGAGGAGGATTGGGGAGTGAGGAGAAGGGAGTCGAGTAGATCTGGGCCCGGGGAACAAAGGAGAGAGAAGTGAGAGTGGGTCTGAGTCTGGGGATAGCGAGGAAGGGGTGCAGGGAGTGGAGTAGATTTGGGCCCTGGGAGTGGAGGGAGGAGGGGAGAGGGATCTTGAGAACCGATGGAGAGTGTACTTGCTCTGATGACGATTGACATGTGGTGACCACGATGCAGAGCAAGATCCCACAACAATTCATAGTGACCAGGTGAAGTGGGAACACTGGTGAAAGGCCCTGCTCTTCCTCCATGTCACCTGTGAGAGTTCATGGTGCTCCCACTTGCCATCGATCAGACAGATGGTGCCTTTGACGGTACTGCACTACCTTCCCCCAGTCTCTGCCTGGAGTCTACTTGCCTTCTCTACACCACCCCTACGCATTCCCCCTCCATACCCGGATACTGTACCTCTTCCCCCCAACCCTCCACCAGCCCAATGCTCAGACCCACTCCCCCCTCCGCAGTCCCCTTCCATACCAAGACGCAAGACCTCTCCCCCCCCTCCCTCCAACCCCAATGCTCAGACCAGACGCTCCACTCAACCTTTGTGGCCAGCCCCACACTCCTGTCCACCTCCCCCAGGGCTCAGCCCTGTTCTACCATCCCGGAGACGAGTCCCATTCCCCTCGTCAGTTGCTCCGGGCTGAGGAAGTTCCCAGTGGCCCGAGTCGATCTCCCGGTAACCGGTCTCCCTGACCGTACCTGCCAATCGACGGTGGCTGCCAGCGTCAGGTTGAGGGAGCCCTCCGGTGCTGTGACACCCAGCTTGGTCCTGTAGAGCAGGTGGGGAATCCCGTGAAGCTCCAGTCCGCCAAACACACCTGCAGAACCGGAGAGAAGCAACGACAGTCAGCTCAGGCTCCAGAACTTCAGAACAAGCGGCTCCCGTGTTCAACACTAGGCCCCCGATGAGAATGGGTCACAGGACGGAGAAGGGGGCTGCAGCCATACCAGAGCTCAGTAATCGTGTGTACAGCTCCTCACAGGCACTGCGTTACCCAGAGGATCAAAGGAGCTTTGCTGCAATTCCATAGATCACCAGTATGCTCTCAGCTAGAGTTCAAGAAGGAACTGCAGATGCTGGAAAATCAAAGGTACACAAGAAAATGCTGGAGAAACTCAGCGGATGCAGCAGAATCTATGGAGCGAAGGAAATAGGTAACGTTTCGGCCCGAAACGTTACCTATTTCCTTCGCTCCATAGATGCTGCTGCACCCGCCGAGTTTCTCCTGCTCTCAGCTAGAGACTGGTGGGCCAACTTTCTTCACCCCAGCAGAGAGGTATGTAGTTTAGTTTAGAGATACAGCGCGGAAACAGGCCCTTTGGCCCACCGGGTCCGCGATGACCAGCGATCCCCGCACATTAACACTATCCTACACCCACTGGGGCCAGTTTTTATATTTACCAAGCCAATTAACCTACAAACCTGTACGTCTTTGGAGTGTGGGAAGATCTTGGAGAAAACCGAAGATCGCAGGAGAAAACCCACGCAGATCACGGGGAGAACGCACAAACTCCGTACAGACAGCACCCATAGTCAGGATCGAACCGGGGTCTCCGGCGCTTAGAATGGACTACCCAGAGGTTTGTGGAGGCTGCCATCATTCATTCAGGATAATAAGGGAACGATGGAGGGATATGGAGCAAAGGTAAGAATATGGCGATCGTTCGACCACAGGTCGGGAAACGTCGAGAGGCTAAATGGACCGGGTGCTCCTGTTTCTATGCTCACAGGACGTGGCTGGACGACTCGAATAAAATGGGAGGGCAGCTGAGGGAGGAGCGTTGATGGGACGTGTTTTGATGTGCTGCTGAATTGACTCACCCAGCACCTTCGAACCCTGATTGGGCCCGTTTGGTAAAGGCCAATCCGGGGTCTTGTGGTCTCCTCGCAAAACGATCAGCAGCTCTCCTCGGAACGGTTCCTCCAGCGTGCCAGCGATGAACCTGCCCCCCTGCCACAAACACCAAGAGCACACTTTAGACTTAGTCCACACTGACCAGTGATCACCAGGTACATTGACACCATCCTACACACTAGGGACAATTTACAATTTAACCAATGCCAATTAACCTGCAAACCTGTGCGTTTTTGGAATGTGGGTGGAAGCCGGAGCACCCGGAGAAAACCCACACAGTTACAGGGAGAAGGTACAAACTCCGTACAGACAGCACACATAATCAGGATCAGCCCAGGTCTCTGGCACTGTAAAGCAGCAACTCTGCCGCTGTGCCAACTGTGCCGCCCCCTAACAACTCACACGTCTCACGCACTGCTCTAGCACAAGGCTGGAAGCAGTAGCATTCGCAGGCTGTAGTCTAGCTCCACTAACTCACTCCTTCTCTCTCGCATCCCCCCCCCACCGTCCAATCCCACTATGTCTCAGATCCTTTACACATCAATGGCCCACCTCATCCAAACCCACTCTCAGACGATGGACGCGTCAATGTCTCACCAAGTCTAAACCCACTCTCCCTCAGACCATGTACACAGGAACATCCCACCCATCCAATCCCACTCTCAGACAGTGCACACCTGTTCCATCCATCTAATCCCACTCCCCCCACAGATCCACCATCCCACACACTTTACCAACCACACATTCAGTTTCTCAGAATATCTTGGGTTCCTGGACTCAGCACAAGGAGCTGCCTTTTTGTTATTCCACCTCTGCCTCTGTCCTCTGCCCACTCCCCCCCCCCCCCCCCCCGCTCCCCCCCGCTCCGCCCCTCCCCCTCCCCCATCCCCACCACCACCACACTGAGTGCCCGACATCCACTGGTAAGCAGCCAGCTCCCTCATTGTTAAGTGTGTGTTACCTGGATGGAGATGTAGGTAGCATTGAGGACAATGTTCATGTAAGACGATGAGTTGGAGCCCGACGTTTCATTCAGGTCCTTAATTTCCAAGGTGCCATATATGGTGAGTTTGTAAAGTGATGGGATCATTATGTCAATCAGAAGCCAGACCCCTGCATTACAGATGTATTGAAAAAGTAACCATCAACTTCCAATTCATCTCTTGGTCATAAAAACATCACAAAACTTAAATTTATCAAAACATAATTATTTAGAGAGAACCTGCATTTGATCAACTGTCTTCAAACTGCCCCTAATGTTAATGAATCCCAACCCCCAGGAACCTTCTTAAACCATGAGGTTCCTGACATTAGGAGGCCTTTACTAAGTTCATAAGTTATTGGAGCAGAATTAGGCCATTCGGCCCACCATTCAATCACAGCTGATCTATCTTTCCCTCTCAACCCCATTCTCCTGCCTTCTCCCCATAACCCCTGACACCTGTACTAATCAAGTATCTATCAATCTCCGCCTCAAAAAATCCATTGACTTGGCCTCCACATCCTTCTGAACTGAACTTCTGACTAGTGACCTCTTGTGGTGAGATTATTTGGACCAGCTCCTACCTTTGGCTACAACCACGCTGTCACCTTCTGTGGGAACCATGAAGTTGTTTTCCGGAGAGGATTCCCAGAAGGAAGAGTTTGACCACAAACTAGAAAAGAAGACATTTCAGAGTGAGAGGAGCCTGTGCTTTACACAACTGGTAACCAACAGCACAGGTTGAATGCTGAGATTTTGAACATAGGTGTGAGGATCAGCATCAGAGGGAGGAGAATTGACCAAATTCAACAAAGAGTCAATGAGGCAGAGGTAATTCTTTCTGCAGAATGATCGGTGGACAACAATGCTGCAGTAAAACACTTTATTCTATTTATCACCAGACTGCGGCCAGTGAAGGCAGGCTTGCATAGACTGAGCGACTAGGACTGTGCTTAGGGTTCAGGGTATTTTGGCTGGGCTCGAAAGGTTGGATTTAGGGAGGATATTTGTCCTGGCTGAGGAGTGGAGGACTCTGGCTCACAGAACGTGACTGAAATTTTAAAGGAGATTTCCGAGGAACATATTTTATACAGTGCATGGTAGATGCCTGGAAGAGACTACCAGAGCAGGTGGTGGCAGAAAATATGACAGTGACACTTAAGAGGTGTTTAGGCACATATACAGGCAGGGAATAGAGGTATACAGACTATGTGCAGGTAGGTGGGATTAGTTTTATTTGGCCTCATGGTTGGTGTAAACTTTGTACGCCAAAGGGCCTGTCCTGTGCCATACTGTTCTATATTCTAGTTAGGATTAAGAGTATTTTATTTTACCCAGTGCCTGTAGAACTTTTAGAATGTTGTGGCTAAGTAGTTGAATTTAGAGGTTGATAGATTTCTAGATGGAGAAATACGAGGTTAGGGCAGGAAAATGGAGCTGTGGGAGAAAATCAGGAATGATCCCAATAAAGGGTCTACAGGCTCAAAGGGCCGAATGGCTGAACACTGCTCCTGGTCCTACTATTATTGATACGGTGGGTGACACAGTGTCGCTGTTGGTATAGTCGCTGGCTCATAGCTATGGAGACCCAGGTTCAATCCTGACCTTGTCTATCTGTGTGGAGTTTGTACTTCTCCCGGAGATCACTTGGGCTTCCCCTGGGCGCTCCAGTTTTGTTTTGATGATGAATTAAGGGACAGAAGTTTAGGGGTAACATGAGGGGGAACTTCTTTACTCAGAGAGTGGTAGCGGTGTGGAATGAGCTTCCAGTGGAAGTGGTAGCGGCAGGTTCGTTGGTATCATTTAAAAATAAATTGGATAGGCATATGGATGAGAAGGGAATGGCGGGTTATGGTATGAGTGCAGGCAGGTGGGACTAAGGGAAAAAAGTTGTTCGGCACGGACTTGTAGGGCCGAGATGGCCTGTTTCCGTGCTGTAATTGTTATATGGTTATATGGTTTTGCATTCCAAAGACATGGAGGCTAGAGGGTTAATTTTCTGTTGTTAATTGTCCCTTAGTGTATGTGCAAGTGAATGGGGGGCTCTGAGAGGGAGTTGATGGGAATGTGGGGAGAACAGGTTACAGGGATATCAGTGGGGATGGATGGGCATGACAGCCAGCATGGACTAAATCTGCTGAAAGGCCTATATTGTAACACATATGAAACTCAATGCATGAGGTCCAATGTGGTTATCCACATCCCACAGCCGGAGGTGAAGCGTGCGTTACCTGTATTGGGAGGTTGAGTGGTTGAATGTTTTTGGCGGAGGCGACCCACACTTCTGATAAAAGCAGCGGAATACACGAAGGTGAATGTTTATATTGACCATTGTTGGGTCCAGACTCGACCAATGAGGGGAACCCTTTTCTGAAACTGGAACATTGCGCATTTTAGCTTCACAACAAACGATGGGAATAAAAAGAATTACTGAAGTGAAACCAATAAAAATGTTGAGATTGTAAATGCATTCTTCTTTACCATTAAATAACTTCTACTCATGTACAGTGGAGAGAGAGCACACTGACTGATTGCATTACAGCTCGGTTCTGTAAAGTGAACACCCAACAATGAAGGAGGCTGCAGAAAGAGGCAGACATTGCCCAGCCCATTATTAATATCGACCTCCATCATTGAAGGGATGTACAGGGGTGCTACCTCAAGGCAGCTAATATATCAAAGACCCACACCACTCTGGCCATGCTCTTTATTCACTTGTTTTTACTGTTATCATGGAAAGGAGCCTATGAACCGTTACCTCTAGGTTCAAGAGCAGCCTTTTCCCATCGACTGTTTTTTCCAATCAACTACATACTTTGGCTTGCATTATCATAGTCTGGTTTACCCAGTGTAACTGATAATTTATGATGGATTTATTTGTTGTGGTGCTGCATTTAGTGTACCTGTAAAGCTGCAGCAAGAATACATTTCATTGCTTCAGTCCTGGGTGCATATGACAATCAAACACTCTTGACAAGATAGACACAAAATGCTGGAGTAACAGTGGGACAGGCAACATCACTGGAGAGAAGGAATCGGTGACGTTTCAGGTCAAGACCCTTCTTTAAACTGATCACAAAATGCTGGAGTAACTCAGCGTGACAGGCAGCACCTCTGGAGAGAAGGAATGGGTGACGTTTCGGGTCGAGAACCTTCTTCAGACTGAAGAATTCCTTCTTGCCAGAGATGCTGCCTGTCCCACTGGATTACTCCAGCATTGGTGTGTCTACCTTTGGTGTAAACTAGCATCTGCAGTTCCTTCCTACACTCTTGACTTGATTCTTGAAATAATGGCTGACCTCTCACTAAATGGAATCAGTTTTTGACAGCGGCAGTACCACTGACGATCCCTAGGTGTCACGTGTGAGCCACTGTACAAAATGAATCATGAGCAAGAAGCTGCTCTCCAGACCTCCAGCCCAGGATACAATTCCACTAAAAAGGAGCTGGCTCCCAGTTCTCCCTTTTTAACACAAAAATAAAACAGGATGGGAGCTCAACTGGGAGATTAGGAATAGTGTTAGATCCAAGAGAGAGATATATCAATTGTCTCAATAAACAAAAGCATTGAACTGAGGATAATTTAGAACTCAGTCGAGGACTAAAGGGCCTGTCCCACTTTGCGATTTTTTCGACGACTGCGAGCGTCAGTGACTGACGCCCGTAGTTGCCCTAAAAACCATCAAGTTGTACGACATACATGCTGACGTATGCTGTCCTGCGGGTTATGCCCGGTTAGGGTTAGCCTTAATCCTAGCCCTAGCCCTAGCCCTAGCCCTAGCCCTAGCCCTAGCCCGAACCCTAGCCCTAGCCCGAACCCTAACCCATACCGGGCGTCACTCGCAGGACGGTGCACGTCAGCGTGTGACAGGGCGCACGACATGATAAGACACCCAAATGTCACCTGAAGTTTTGAACATTCCAAAATCCCGGGGCGGCAGGGAGACACCGTGCGTCACTACATGCGTCACGCCGTGTCACGCCCCGACCACGCCGCGACAAGTGGTACAGGCCCTTAATGATTCAGTAAGGAGAAATAGAGATTAGAGTAAGCTTGCAGAGAACATAAAGGCTGACAGTAAAAACTATGGGTATGTGAAGAAAACAGATTCGTGAAGGCAAATTTACCTTCAAAAATAGGAGAACATAAAATGGCCGAGGAAAGGAATGCAGAATAACTGAATAAATAGTTTGGGTCAGTCTACAGAAAGAAGGACATTATAAATCCCAGGAATGTTGGGGTAAGTTAAGATCTAGTGAGAGGAAAGACCTGAATGAAATAGTTTGGAAGTAGTGTTCAGGAAATTGACGGGATTAATTCCAGTCTTAACTCTAGGGTCTAAAGAAGGGTTGCCACCTGAAACACCACCCATCCTTTTTCTCCAGAGATGCTGCTTGACCCACTGTTACTCTAGCCCTTTGTGTCTACATGGAGGTCAGTGACAGATTCAGACAAAGTATGGTAATCAAAGCCTCATGCTTGAATTGGGTCACCCATGGGTTGCAGGGTTACCCCCAATTCCCAGGCACAGCCCCTCCACCCTGGGGTCCCTCGTGTGATCAGCTCTGTCTCATTGGCTCTGCAGCCTCCTCCTGTGCCCAGCCCACCAGGCCAGACGGCACCTGGGATACGCGTTACTCTGCTGACCAACACCCGATCTTACACCTGCTCCCGATCTTACCCAGGTAGTACAAGGTCATGTTGTCTGTGTCGAAGTACCAGTCACCATTCTGGTTGTGGGCCCCATCCAGGGGCTGTAGGGAGGCATTCCGGTGCAGATCTGTGACCTGGACATGGTCAGGGTGCTGAGTGAAGTTGTGGGACACAACCACATGGTCGCCCTCCTGCAAAACAACACTGGAGCATTACTGACCTCACCGTGACCTGGGCATGAGCTACCCTCTCATTCCCGACATCTAATGCAAGCTGCCCTCATCCCACCCCCCAACCCCCGCCTCAAACGGACACACGAGCTGCTTTCTCGCCCGCAACTTCACATATGAGCTGGCCTCTCATCCCCCCCCCCCCCAAGCGGACAAGCGAGTTGCCCTCTCGCCCAAAAACCTCACATGACTTGCCCTCTCGCTCCCCTCCACACACGTGACACGCCCACTGCCCCATCAACCTCACACATGACTTGCCCTCTCATCTCCTGACATCACCTCACCCTCAATCTCACACATCACAAGCCCTTGCAGCCCTATCCTCACCCCAAGGCTGGGAACTAGGACAAAGGGTCGGTTATTGGTTTTATTTTTAGATCAACAGTCCTTGGAGACCCCAGTCCCAGGGTGAGAGTTACCTCTCAGGGACTGATTGGGAAGGAGAATGTTCCTTTGGCACAGGGTCAGCCAAGCTCGTAACAAATTAGAAAACTATATCACCCCTTCCCTCCCTTTGGCCCACTAAGTCCATGCCAAACCCCAATTACCCAGATACACTGATTCTACTTTTTTCTCCTAACATTACCATCAATTTTCCTTTGATTCTGCCACTCACCAACACACTAGGTGTTGATGAATTGATTGAAACACTGAGCAGCAGGAATGCATTTCCATGCCTGCCACAGCCCGACTCTGCTAGCTAGCTGCCCGGCATCCCTCCCATCCCAGCTTGGTACCTCTTTAGTGCCTTTGACTGTACAGCATTCCCTCAGCTCAACACTGGAGGGATAGCATCAGCTTTATGTTCTGGTCTTTAAAGTGCGACGTGAAGCCCTGTCCTTGAGGTCCTTCTTGTTGACTGGGTTGAACCACTAAATCTCCCTCTCCCACCCACCCTACCCTGGGTGACCCACTCAAACTTCTCTAAATGGTGTGCTAATACTGAGCTCTCTATCAAAGTCTTGCCAGTACCGTGAAGTGATAGAAGGTGGCTCTATAGGAGATCTCGGTGATGTGATCAACCCGCTTGAAATGCCAATTAATGGTTTGATTGTTGGGTACGAGGGCCATCCAGCCTGAGCCAGAGGATGAAAGAGCACTGAATCCTGCATCAAAACATAAGGAAATCCTGGATCAGCATATCATGTTGATTCATAAACCATGTAATACATCCCACCTATCTCCCTCGCTCAATTGTTATGTTGCACCACAGTTTAGTTTGAGAACAGTTCTGACAAAGGCAGTAAAAAAATGTAGAATCCATCACACGGACCAGACTCCCCACCACTGTTTCTCTCCACACTGCATCAGATCAGCAGCCAACATAATCAAGGAGCTTTCATATCCTGGCCATTGCCTTTTCTTCTTTCTCCCATCAAGCAGAACGTCTAGAAGCTTGAAAGTGTCCTCCACCAGACTCAGGAATAGCTTCTTCCTATCTGTTCTCAAGCTTCTGAACTGTCTCTCCATAAGCTAGGGTACAGTCTGGATCTTTCAAACTACCTCATTGCAGATATTGGACTTTTTGCCGGACCTGTTACACTTCAATGCTCACAACTGTACTACACACTCTGGCATTTCACACTGCCCATGTTTGGCTTGATTGTATTCAAGTATTGTATAATCTGGTTTGATTGGAAAGGACACATTTCATTGTATCTCAGTACATGTGACAATAATCCTAACCTCAGACTACAACTGAAGCCATTAGCTTGGAAAGGTTGGCGGAGAGTTCCAGCACCTACTGTGCAGAGAATCTGCATGATACCCGAGCTGGGTGGGAGAAGGGCATTTCCCTGTGATGGACAGCTCTGTATTGGCTCCGTTTTTCTTATCCTTTTGTACGTCTAGCTTGCTGGGCATGTCCTACCATTAACAGCTTATTGCACAAACTAAGCAGCTTAACATGCTTTTTTTTTTTTATAATTGTATTTATTAGAAGTACAGTACATTACAATAGTACAAGCCACATATATCTTATTACATTTATTGTACCCCTTCATTTTTTAAGCTTTAAAGCGAGAGAGAAATAAAGAAAGTAAAGAAAGTGAGAGAGAGTCGTGTTAGTGTGAAAGAGTGATCAAAAAGAAAAACCCGTTAAACAAAGAGTTAGGGAAAAAAGTTAAGAAATAGGCCATAGAAAAGAAAGAAAGAAAAAGAAACAAAAGCTCTATTATGAAAACCGCACAAAAAGGGATATACCAACTTCGTATTTTTCATCCCCCATTACCAGATCCTGACACCATTTCATTTTTAAAGTACTGTTGCACCTTATACTTGTAATAAGTCGATAAATGCAAACCACGTCTTTTGGAAGTGGTCTGATTTGCCTGCAAGGAGGAGTCTCATATCTTCCAGGTGTAATGTTTCAAATATATTTGAAATCCACATGTTAGTATAGGAGCGTTTTTCCAGAATTTAAGTATAAGCTTTTTCCCGTTATTAACCCGTAATTAAATAGATTCTTTTGAAACACATTTAGTTCAGGGCTGCCTTCGATTGTTCCAAAGATAATCCATTCTGCTTTTGGTATCAATTTTATTTTAAATAATTTTGTGAAGATTTCAAAAATTTCAGTCCAAAATGTTTGAATTTTTATACAAAAAACAAATGAGTGCGTTATAGTAGCTTCTTGAGATAGGCATTTATCACAAATAGGTGAGGCGTTAGGAAAAACTAGCAGCTTAACATGCTGAGCGAAAAAAGCAAACTGACGTTCCGGCGGCAGCCCGACTTCGGAGCTGTGGCGGCGTTCCGACGGCCCGACTTCGGGGGTGTGGCGGCGTTCCGACTTCCGAGCTGTGGCGGCGTTCCGGCGGCCCGACTTCGGGGGTGTGGCGGCGTTCCGGCGGCCCGACTTCGGGGGTGTGGCGGCGTTCCGACTTCGGGGGTGTGGCGGCGTTCCGGCGGCCCAACTTCGGGGGTGTGGCGGCGTTCCGGCGGCGGCGACCCGACTTCGGAGGCTCGGCCGCGGGCCCAGTGGACGACATCGTCGGGAGCTCGCAGGTCACAGGTTGGTGACCTGTTCTTCCGGAGCTCCCGCAACAACAGCTGCGTCCGCTGGACTGGAGGGCGGCAGCTTCGACCATCTCGGGCCGCGGAGTTTGAACTGGCCCGTTCGCGGAGCTCGGATTCAGCCGCGGGACTGACTTACTTACCATCACCCGGCGGGGTCACAACATCGGAAGCTTGGATCACCTCAGCGCAGAGGGAGAACAAGGAGGGAAGAGACAAAGACTTTAAGACTTTTGCCTTCCATCAGTGAGGAGGTGCCTGGTGAACTCACTGTGGTGGATGTTAAATTTGTGTTTATTGTGTGTTTTTGTTATTTTTATTATATGTATGACTACAAGCCACAAAATTTCGTTCAGACCGAAAGGTCTGAATGACAATAAAGGATACTTTGACTTGAATTCAGTGGGTTAGGCAGCATCTATGCAGGGAAATGGATGGACAAGGTTTCGGGTCAGGACCCTTCCTCAGACCTATATCGTGCTGGAACTATTGCAATGAGGCCATTTTGACTATCCTATCACAGACATTCTGATTGTTCCACAGTTCTTTCCATAACTTCCCTCTTACTGAAAACTACCTTGCACCTCTCCATCTCCGTGCTCTCTCCCTCTCTCTCTCTCTCTCATAATCGACAGGCCTCAATCAGTACGGATTTGGCAACAAAACAGTCCTCACTGACTACCACCTCAAGGCTGTGTGTTCAGTCCCCTGTTCTACTCTCACTATACCCATGACAGTATTGCCAGATGAAGTCCAACACCATGTTTACCACTGCTGTGACAAACAATATCAGATTACAGGAGGAGGTCAATAATTTAATTGAATGGCAGCAGAAAAACAATCATACTTTCAATATTAGCAAGACCAAGGAGCCAATGGCTGATAACAAGAGGGGAAAACCAAGGATTCTTGAACCTGTCTTCATTGACAGAATGGCAGTGGAGAGTCACAGTTTGAATTTTCTGGGCATGAATACTTCTGAAGATCTGTCCTTAGCCTAGCAGACTGGTGCAATCACAAATGAACCTCTCCAATTCCTCTACCATCTTAGAGGTTTAAGGAGATTTGACATGTTGCTAAATATTCTATCGACCGATAGAAAGTATTGTGACTGCATCACATCCTAGTTCAGTAACTGGAATGCCCCAGAATGAAGGAGGCTGCAGAAAGTGGTGGACATTACCTGGTCAATCATGGGTATTGATCTCCCCATCATCGAATGGATGATCCGGAAGCGCTGCCTCAAAAAGACAGCTAGTATCCAAGATCCAAACACCCTGGCCTAGCCCTTACCTCGCTGCTACTATCTGAAAGAGGGTACAAGAGCCCGGGTACCATGACAACCAGGTTCAAGAACAACTTCTTCTACGCGGCACAACCCTACCTCAGCAATGATCCACTATGGACCTTGTATCTGTTGCACCACCTACTTTGGCTTGTACTATTATGGTTTGATGACCTACAGTGATGATTAATTTAATGCATGACCAATCATTGTACATTCATTAATTGTGTTGTTGCAGCAAGTAATAATTGCATTGACACTTTTGATTCTCTTGATCCTCTGGACTCGTTTCAAACACTGAGAAGCCAGATCCCTGCCTGATGTGAGCAGCAGTGGCCTGGGGAACAGTTGCAGCGAGGACTCTCGTCGCGGAGGGGGCAAGCCCTCGCCGGAGGGGAGCGCTCCGTTCGCTGGCCCGCAGCAGCCTGAAGCCGCGGTCTGCGGAGCTCCAGCTGGCGCAGCATCCGCAGCCTGGGATCCCTCGTTGGGGACCCCAGAGGAGAAGAGCTCCGACCGCCGGCCTGCGGCCAACTTCTACCGCGAGCACAGTGGGGACTTAGCATCATGAGTGGGGCCCCTCGCCGGGGACCCCTGGAGAGGAGCTCCTACCGCCGGTCCTGCGATCTGCGGTGCTTCTGGCTGCGGTGCGGCGGAGATTTTAGATATTCGACCGCCGGCCTGCAGCCTACACCAACTTGAAGCCGCGGTCTCCGGTGGGGAGGCACCGATTCAGGACTTATCTGGACTTACCTTGTCTACACATCTGGACGCCCGCAGTGGCGACTGCGGAAGGTTGAGGTCCCGACCACGGGGAAATGGAGGAGAACTGGCCAAATTTTGTGCCTTCCACCACAGTGATGAATGCTGTGGTGGATGTTTGTGTTAAATTTTAATTGTGTTTTTGTGTGGTTTTTAAAATTGTACCGCTGCTGACAAATTCATTTCACTTGCACTTTAGGTGTAAGTGACGAATAAAACTGATTGATCGATTGATGGGAAGGTTAAGGTGGCAAAAAGCAGAGCAGACGCACCGTGAGTGTTAGATAGGATGAGCTGCTGCCACAAGAGAGCGTAAGGCGAGGCGCTTTGCACAGTCATGCGATGAAAGGTAACAGTGGAGTCACACACTACACCGGGGTAGCCACTGCTCCAGTTTGCTGACTGCCGGCAGTGTGCAGGGTCCAAGATCCGACTGTGAGGGAGCACCTTGTAACCAGCACCACCTGCAAAACATAACAGTGTTTGTCAGCTAGACAGACCACACCAACCCTCCCATAGTGCAGCACTCCTTTAGTTCTGCCCCTGCCACAGTGTGGCACTCCACAGATTTGTTGCCCTATGTTTCAAACAGTTGTGATACATTCAGGGAGACCCTTCCCCAGTTAGCAGCTGGGATTTACTCTTCAAAGCGAGGGGTGAGGGATGGGGTTAAGGGGAAACTGGATGGACAGGAGGGGCGGGTACTTGGGGTGGATGGAGTGAGGCAGAAAAATTAGCTTGCTAGTCCCTGGTCCCCACTCAATTAGCTCTCCTTCCAACATCAGCAGCACAGGGACAGATAGAGTCATACATTCAAACAGGCCCTTCCGCCCAATTACCCATGCTGACCAAGTTGCCCCATCTACAATAGTCCCTCCTGGTCCGAGAATACTGATGCTATTATAAAGAAAGCACATCAGCGCCTCTACTTCCTGAGAAGATTACGGAGAATCGGTATGTCAAGGAGGACTCTCTCTAACTTCTACAGGTGCACAGTAAAGATGCATCGTGGCATGGTTCGGCAACTTGAGTGCCCAGGAGCGAAAAAGACTACAAACAGTAGTAAACACTGCCCAGTCCATCATCGGCTCTAACCTCCCTACCATTGAGGGGATCTATCGCAGTCGCTGCCTCAAAAAGGCTGGCAGCATCATCAAGGACCCACATCATCCTGACCACACACTCATCTCCCCGCTACCTTCAGGTAGAAGGTACAGGAGCCTGAAGACTGCAACGTCCAGGTTCAGAAACAGCTTCTTTCCCACAGCCATCAGGCTATTGAACTCAACTCAAACAAAACTCTGAACATTAATAGCCCATTATCAGTTTACTTGCACTTTATCTGTTTTATTTATTCATGTGTATATATTTATACAATGGTATATGGACACACTGATCTGTTCTGTATTCATGCCTTCTATATTCTGTTGTACTGAAGCAAAGCAAGAATTTCATTGTCCTATCTGGGACACATGACAATAAACTCTCTTGAATCTTGCCTGTATTTGGCCCATAACCCTCAAACCTTTCCGATTCATGTACCTGTCCAAATATCTTTTACATGTTACAGTATAGTACCTGCCTCAAATATCTTCTCTGGCAGCTCATTCCATAAAGACACCCATTAATTGTCTCATGGTGTGGTGGAGACGCCCCTGAAAATAAGGGAAGGGATTCCACGCCGGTTGGCCACATGCGTGGCAAGGGTGTGGGGTGAAATTGTGATTTGGGGAAACTGTATTGAATGTATGTATAGCCTCCGAGAATGTCGGATGGAGCTTTGTATGGATCATGTATTGTATATATTTATTTCTCGAATAAAGTATATTTTGAAATTAAAACAAAAACATTTCGTGTGCCCTGCAGTCTCCCACTCCTCCTCCTCCATGTGCCCTGGTCTCCTGTCTTCCACTTCACTGGATACCCAGTTCTCCCTTCCACGCCCAGCGCTTCCTTACCTGCCAGGGATCCGTCCATGTCCTCCAGTATCACCTGGTGTTCCCAGCCGAAATGGGCCTTGTTGGACGTGTTGTAGTAGCGGACTTGACTGAACCGCACGCTCCAACCTCCATCGAAATGTCCGGTCAGCCCGAGAGCCGCGCAGCCGGAACGATCAAAGTTTACCAGCCGGAGCCCCTGCACGGTCAGTCCCTGGTCCAGTGGCAGGACCAGGCCCCGCTCGGTGCAGGAGCCCGGGGGCAGACCCAGGCCGTCGGCGTGTCCCACCACCGTTAGGTTCCTGATCAGCGCTCCCCCGGCCTCGCCCCACCCGGACACAGCTCCCCGCTCGATGCGCTGGGCCTCGGCCCCGGACTTCTCGTTGCCGACCAGCAGGAAGTCGTGGAACTGGATGGCTCCTCCGTTCGTCCACTCGGCCCCCTTGCCGCAGCTCCAGGCGGTGAACGAGCGGAAGGCGGCGGGCTCGGGTCGCCAGCCGTTCTCCTCCCTGGGCTGATAGTCCGGGAAGATCCAGAGGCCGAACCAGCCCAGGGAGTGGGCAGTGTTGTGGTGGAAGAGGCCGAGGGGCTGTCGGCGTGGGCTGAAGGCCTGTGTGTGCGAGGCCCCCTCGGGCCACTGCAGGAGCCGGTACCAGAAGCCGAAGTGGGTGCCGCCCGCCGCCGCGTTGTACCGCACGATGTTGCCGGGGTGGGTCACCCAGAAGGCGGCAGGCCGGAGGTCGTCGTTGAGTAGACTGGTGCTCCGGCGAACCCGCACGGCCAGATTGTGTTGCAGGACGTTGTTTCGCTCCGCGCCGTCCTCCAGGAAGAAGGCTCCCCCCATGATATTGAAGGCCACGTTACCTTCCACCAGCAGCCGGTGCGTGCCGTGGATGGTGACGGCCCGGTTGAAGGTCCGGTGGATGGAGCACCCCCGCACGTACGATTGGAAGGACAGGTCACCCAGCAGATGCCAATGCAGTGGGTAGCGACCCAGTCGGAAGGCTTGCCCCGCATGATAGATCTGGGGAGGAGAGATTGGGAAGGGGTGGACATGGGCAAGGGGAGATAGAGGTGGCGGCGGGGGGGAAATGGGGAGAGGAGATCGAAAGGCCGGGAGGGGTGGAGATGGGATAGAGGGCGCGATATAGAGGGCTCGAGGAGTCGAGATGGGGAAATAGAAGGGGCAGGGGAGGAGATACGGGGAGGGGAAGAGAAAGACATAGGGTGGGTGAGGGGAGAGACAGTGAGAGGGAGGAGAGAGAGCGAAGAATTATAAAGCACGTTGAACGCATGAACAAGTGTCCTGGGACTGCATTCCTCTTGCAACGACACACTTTACTTTCAAAGGTACACAAAAAAGCTGGAGAAACTCAGCGAGTGCAGCAGCATCTATGGAGCCAAGGAAATAGGCAACGTTTCGGGTGGAAACCTTTCTTCAGACTGATGGGGGTGGGGGGGGGGGGGGGGTGGGGGTGGGGGGGGGGGGTGGGGGTGGGGGGGGGGGGGGGGGGTGGGGGGGGGGGAAGGGGTGGGTGGGGGGGGGGGGGGGAGAAGAAATGAAAAAGGAGGAGGAACTCGAAGGCTGAGGGATGGGAGGAGACAGCAGGAGGGCTGAGGAAGGGGAGGAGACAGCAAGGACTAACAAAATTGGGAGAATTCGATGTTCATGCCCCCAGGATGCAGACTCCCCAAGCGGAATATGAGGTGCTGTTCCTCCAATTTCCGGTGTTGCTCGCTCTGGCCATGGAGGAGATCCAGGACAGAGAGGGCGGATACGGAGTGGGAGGGGGAGTTGAAGTGCTGAGCCACCGGGAGGTCAGGTTGGTTAAGGCGAACACAATAACCAACCTGACTTTGGGCTTCATCACTGAACTGCTATGCAGTTTAGGATGGATTGGATGGGTCGATGGTTGTGTGGGGCAAGGTTAGTACTAAGTGGGCCGGGGTAGGGCATTGGCATGAGGTTGGTGGTTGGGTCGGGGTGGGTTGAGGCCTGTTGGTGGTTGGGTGGGTGGGCGGTAGATTGGCGCTTGTGGTTGGTGGTAGGGTTGGCTGAGCGATGGGTTGCGGCATGTAGGATGGATGAAGGATTGGCGTGTCAGTGACGTGTCAAGAGTTAGGGCATGTGGTGGGTTGGCAGGAGGAAGGTGGAGCTTGGGGAGGTTAGGCGCGTGTGGTGGATGGGTTGGGGGAAAGGTTGGGGTGTGTGGTTGGTGATGGATGGGTCGATAGAAGAGATGGGATGTGTGGTGGGTGGAGGGAGGGAGGGAGGCGGATGGAAGTTGGCGCGGGGGTAGTGGGGACTTACCTCAACATATTCAATTCTGCCCACCACCATCCCATGGTCGGGTCTCGGAGAGTGGAACATGATGCAGCCTCCGTACTCGTCACTTCCCATTTCCTCACCCAGCCGTCCCTGGAAGCAGGTCTGGGTGGCAAACTCGCCTGCAGGGACAGGAGTTGCTGGCTAAGGAAGCGAAGTATCACTGGGAGCCCCCTCAGTTTCACACACAACCCTCTCCCCCGTCTGTGGATGTTCCAGGCACGGCTAGCGATGGTCGTCCATCCCCTCCCTGGTCACCATTGGGATGATGTGCTGCCACCTTGATGTGACCTTTGTGGGGGGAGTGCAGCACACCTGCTGTAGAAGAAGGTCTGGGATCTAGACCCAGGGACAATGGCTGTTGGGCCAGACAGTCCCAAGCCCTGAATGAGGAGGTGGGCTTGGAGTTGGTAAGGTCAGGGTGGGAAAGTCCGGTTTATAGAAACATAGAAAATAGGTGCAGGAGGAGGCCATTCGGCCCTTCGAGCCAGCACCGCCATTCATTGTGATCATGGCTGATGGTCCCCAATCAATAACCCTGCCTTCTCCCCATATCCCTTGATTCCACTAGCCCCTAGAGCTCTATTTAACTCTCTCTTAAATCCATCCAGTGATTTGGCCTCCACTGCCCTCTGTGGCAGGGAATTCCACAAATTCACAACTCTCTGGGTGAAAAAGTTTTTTCTCATCTCAGTCTTAAATGGCCTCCCCTTTATTCTAAGACTGTGGCCCCTGGCTCTGGACTCGCCCAACATTGGGAACATTTTTTCCTGCATCTAGCTTGTCCAGTCTTATTATAATTTTATATGTTTCTATAAGATATCCCCTCATCCTTCTAAACTCCAGTGAATACAAGCCGAGTCTTTTTAATCTTTCCTCATATGACAGTCCCGCCATCCCAGGGATCAATCTCGTGAACCTACGCTGCACTGCCTCAATCACAAAGATGTCCTTCCTCAAATTAGGAGACTAAAACTGAACGCAATACTCCAGGCGTGGTCTCACCAGAGCCCTATACAACTGCAGAAGAACCTCTTTACCCCACGGGCGGGAAGGTCCGCTTGGGAACGGCCCACGAGAGGGATGTTGCGAGCAGGGACTGGATGAGGGAACTGATCTTCAGACGCACACAGTTGTCTGATGGTGCCCAAGGAGTGACCACAGTGGGTGCGGGAGCGGCCGTGGGTCGTGCCCAACCTGCTAGTTGCCCTTCCCCTCCACCCCCGCCGTACCCGTGTCGAACTCTTCCGGGCAGCGTTCGATGATGTCGCTCCATTCTTCGTTAATGGCGCCCCGGACCACCACATTGCGACTCAGCAGCCCCACCTCCGCCCGAGCTTGCAGCGTTGCCCCGGACAGCGAGAGCACAGTGCCCAGGTGACGATACCGCAGCGGCTCCGTCAGGTTGAGCATCCTCCCGTCCGTTGACACGCCCTCGATCGTCCTCTGCTCACTCTCCCTCTGGCTGTGTCTACCCGTGGGAGGAAGGGATGACAAGTAGTAAACAGGCGCGGGGTTAACCCAGGTACCACAGTCACACCTCAGCGACGTCAATGGGAGCCAGTATGTACCTTGTACAGATAGATATACGGGAACAAAGCGTAATCGAGAGGCCAGGACTTAAACATTGGTTTCGTGTCTTTCCAGTGGCCGAGGGTAGGGAGAGAGGGTGTTTGTATCCAAGAGCCACAGCACAAGAAAAGGGCGATTGCTCCCGAGGGGAAGTACAACTGCTACATTACAAACAGTATCACAGCAAGCAGCCAGAAACTACAGAAATTAGGGCGATGGGCAAAGATGTCCAGAACGCCCTGAGCACGTTCCCGCGCAATTTTGATTGCAGATGCCTAACGATCGCCGAGAGGGTCCACAAGTGTCCTCGTTTTATCGTCGCATGTTAGCACTTCGTCAGTACTGTGCTTCCCAGGCCGCGGCGCTCCCCCACCGCCTCCCCACCGTCCTCCCCACGCCGCGGCGCTCCCCCACCGCCTCCCCACGCCGCGGCGCTCCCAGGCTGCCCTTCCCTTTGCAGACTGCGCTCTGGCGAGATCTTGAGATGAAGTGGCTGCAGTGGGAAGGAATCGCAAGACTGGAGACGGTGATGCACCCCGGCCGCCCGTGAACTTGTCGCGGGTTAACGCAGCCAGCCGTGAAGACGCGACATGCCTGGACCTACCTTCCTCCCGTTGATGCAATGACAATCTCGTCCCCTGCCCTCCAGGTCACCGCTTTCTGCAATCTGATGGTGGAAGAACCTTCCTCCGCTGTCTCAGCCAGGTGAGTCCAGGTTACAGGAATGGGGAGACCTGAGTGATGAGATTGATAATCACAGCCCATCAAAGCAAATCTAAAACCTACGCGTGCAAATAAACATTACTTCAGAGGGAGAAGTGACAAACGTGTGGACTAGCTTAGATGGGGCATTTGGGGGCATGGGCGAGATGAATCGAAGGGCATGTCTCTGTGCTGTATGACTCTATGACTGGCATTGATGCTCTTCGAGGAATGGACATGTGTTCTTCACGCCTGCATATTTATGTGGGCAGATCCAGTTGGAGTAATGTGTTGGGCTTCTGCTCCTATGATTTATGAGCTTGTGGAGCAGATAAAG
This sequence comes from Amblyraja radiata, assembly GCF_010909765.2. Lineage (NCBI taxonomy): Eukaryota > Metazoa > Chordata > Chondrichthyes > Rajiformes > Rajidae > Amblyraja > Amblyraja radiata. The sequence goes on along the minus strand of NC_045959.1, from coordinate 28,075,718 downwards.
GGGGCAATGGGTGCAATCTATTTCGATTTTCAGTGAGCCTTTGATAAGATTTCACTCAACAACCAACAACGCAATGTTGGGCTCAAACTATCTCGTGTTTGTCTTGGATTGTATCCTTAATTTACAAGATTCAACTGCTTCAACTTCAGCGACTTTGCAAGAGGCACTGTGCGCTAATGTTTCAGCACTGGTTCCTAGCTTCACGAGTCTACAGTACTTTGGAATGAATAACTGAGGTGGTTAAATTAAAGCAACAGAGACACCCTGATGCACTCAAACATAGCAAAGCGACCACATCTACACTGGGGGTACATTCGGCTGATTCCTGTCAAGATCACCGGCCAGCTTCAGGCTTATTGGCAGCAGAACAGAACGGCAACAATTCCCACCTGAAGACACAACGTCGAGAGATTCCAGGGGCTGCATCCATGTTCATAAGAAAGGAGCACAATTAGGCCATTCGGCCTATCATGTCTACACTGTCATTTAATCATGGCTGATCTACCTTTTCCTCTCAAGCCTATTGGATAGGCTGCACGAGTGGGCAAATGCATGGCAGATGCAGTAAAGGAGAGAAGGCAGGTACAGGATACTGAGTTGGATGATCAGCCATGATCATATTGAATGGCGGTACAGGCTCGAAGGGCCGAATGGCCTACTCCTGCTCCTATTTTCTATGTTTCTATTCTCTTGCCTTCTCGGTGGTGGTCGGAGGGGCCGTAGGCGCAGATTGGCAGCCACGCTTCCGTCAGTCTGCCCCAGGGCAGCTGTGGCTACAGAAGTAGCTTACCACCACCGAGTGTGACTGAGGAGTGAATGAATAATGCGATGTAAAGCGCCTTGAGTATTAGAAAGGCGCTATATAAATCCCATCCATTATTATTATTATTACCCACAACCATTGACACCCTTACTAATCAAGAATCTGTTAATCTCCGCCTTAAAAACACCCAATATCTTGGCCTCCACTGCTGTCTGTAGGGGTTTACTGGCTCTCGGGCTATAAAATGTTCCTCTCTGTTCACCAGGTGCGATGCTGAGACGGAGGCGTGAAATGTATTTGGAGATGAATCTCTGCGTTTGCCACTTGATCGCCTCCTGCTTCCGTGAGTCATGCTCACTCGATGTGATTATCCTCATGTGAAAGGCCTCTCAACGTGTAATGAGGGTTAAGGTGCAATTTGAGTGCAGGCTGGTGCTATTTGATAGCCGGTGTATGTTGGAAACCGCTGTGCACATGAAGCAATTGGAGGCTTACCATGGAGGTCCAACGTTCCCTCTCGAACTGCCAGCGTCTTGGATCCGTACAGGGGCAGCTCCTTGGAGCGCAGGTGGCCGTGAAGGGTGATGATGGCCTTGTGGCTGAAGGGAGTGGAGTTGGTTCCCACCTGGCCCAGGAGAATTGGAACAGTTAAATTACAAGATCCGCTCACAGCATCACAGCCCCTCTGCATCCATGACACAGAGACTGGGAACCACCTGCGGCTGATTCCCAGTCTCCGTTTGAACTCGAATGGTGTGCTGACCCTCTGAAGCCTCTTGATTTTTCTGGGAGCTGTTGCTCTCCATCTCCAGGTAAATCTAGGACCCCAACGCTCCTCAGAAGCAGAACAGAGTGCATCGGAAAGGCAACGTTACTACAGCCCCATCCGAAGTGGTCTCCAGTCTGCTTCCACAGTCCACAAAGCCTTTCATAATAATTCAATTTAAATCTGGCTGCTCGTATTATTTGTCTAGCGGATGGCCGGACCAAACTTCTTGGCATCCTGATTGGAAGAACTTATGCCCTTTCGGAGGAATTTGGAGCCACAACGGAACTCTTGGAGTTTTCCTTCCCAGAGGTAGGGGCTTTCTTGGAATATCCCCACCTGAAACATCGCATAGCCATGTCCTCAACAGACGCTGCCTGACTCGCTGAGCTATTCCAGCATTTTGTGTTTTGCTTAAGATTCCTGTGTCTGCAGTTGCTTGTCTCTTCGCATTTCAGTTTCCACGTACGCGTTCCCTGCCGCATTCCCAGAGTATCCCAGCCCCTGCCCCCACTACAACTTGCATGTTACCTGGAGTAGCCCGCCGTCTGTGATGAGAATATTTTCAGCCTGGAGTTCAATATCTGCCTCATCGAAGACGAGTGCTCCACCTGCACACACAAAATATTCGGGGAGGTAGGTGATCGTTGATCTGCTCCAGGGTCCCGCCATTCTGCCCGGTCACTGCCCGGCGGGTGAGGCGCCATGGGCGATGCAGGCAATGTTTAGAAAATGGACAGCGGCAGAGAATACCTTCTCGAAGGGCTGGCCTTTCTTCCAGTAGAGATCAGGTGAGAAGAGAACTGATAACCTGCATGTTCCCCCTTTGAGGAAGCTCCCATAAAACTGACCATGAATCAATTCAGCAGGAAACTGGAAACTGACCTAGTGCAACAGGCCATCATGGACACGCTCTCACGGGGAGAGATTGGGTTTAAAGTGGGTTAAAGATAATGTTGGATTATTACGACGGGTGAAAGATGGAGACAAACACTGGTGGAACAGAGGGGCAAATGGCCTGCTCCTTTCCTTGGGTAATCTCGAGCTGTGCGAGTCTATGGAATTGATGCGCTACAATGCTGAGAATTATATTCTGTAGCAATGTTACAAAATTTTGAGATTTAAAAAATCAAGTCTGCAATTTATCCCATCAGATAAAGCATAAAAATAAGTTTAATTTGACACCTAATTCACTTTCATATCTCAAGTATTTAAAAAGTTATGGCCATTTTCATACTCGGAAATGAGCATCTTGTTCCCTATTGATTTTCTATGGACATAACAAAAAAGCTGTGATCGTGAACAGTCAAAAGCCCATAACTTTCTTAAAAATTAAGAGAACTGAATGAAATTTTCAGTTATCATAGATTGAAGCATTCTGAAACAAATATAAAATAATCTTACTTGGATGACCTGAAATTAAAGCATATAATTAGTTAGTTACCTAATTGTAGCTAATTTCAGACTTCAATTACTAGATCTAAACATCTATCCATTTCTTAATAAATGATTAACATTTTAAAATAGCCTAAATGTCCAAATAATATTCACAAATAATTCACAATAAAACATGATTTTAAAATCTCATTTACATTAATTTATAGACCAAATGGAAGGAATTTAGTGTTCAATTGCTGTAAATAAATGCCCATTTAAATCAGCTTTCTAGTGGGATCCTGTGAACGCGCTGGTTTAGAACGTTCACATTGCGGTAGATTTGTGCCCCCAAATGCCCAGAAAAATACTGCGGGATATAATGGGCCCAAAATGAGCTACTCGCAATATTAAACTTTGTATAAAGAGATCTTTAAAAGCCCTTTTTAATGTAAAAATATACAGCCTTCCTTCAGTTGACTGCTTTATGAGACCCTGCGGTTGCTGGTGGTCGCGGGTTTAGAGATTGATTTTTAAACTACTATAACTATTATTCAAGGCCTTTAAAACAAATAATAGCTTTTGCGACGGGGTCTTTCAGCGATTTTTCGTTAATATTTTACAAGGCTGAACATCTTCGATTGGAACAGCCTAGAGAAAATCGCGTTTTAAACCCGCCCCCTCTAAACGGCGCTAAAATCGCGCACACCCGCAGCGACAGATTTTCAGCGACGCTTCAGGTAGGCTTTGCAACATACCTATATTCTGCACTCGGCATCTTGGTCTATGTGTTGTACTTGTATTATCCGATCTGATTGGATAGCATGCTAAACAAAGCGTCTCACTGTGCAGTACCTCGGTACATATAACAATAAGAATTCATCTAAACCATACTGCATCCATGCACATACACGGAAGACTCAGTACAACACACACCAGTACAGTGGTGCAGCGGTAGAGTTGCTGCCTTACAGCGCCTGAGACCCGGGTTCGATCCTGACTACGGGTGCTATCTTTACGGAGTTTGTACATTCTCCCTATGACCGTGTGGGTTTTCTCAGAGCACTCCGGTTTCCTCTCAAACTCCAAGATTACCGAAGCCAATTGCAGATTAATTGGCTTCGGTAAAAATTGTAATTTGTCCCCGGTGAGTAGGATAGTGTTAGTGTACCGGGGTAATCGCTGATCGGCGCGGCTCGGTGGGCCATAGAGTCTGTTTCCGTCATACTTCAGTCTAAGGTGAAGTCTAAGTCTTCGGGTGAAACGCGTGTGATCGAGGGGGCTTGATTTGGGAATGCTCGTTAAAATGTACAAGCAGCACAGGAGCTCGTCCAGCTTAGATTTGGTGATTTTCTTTGGCGCTGTGTTTAGAGGCTCCCTGAATCCACAGAACTGTGACTGCCTTCGGTCCCAGTCCACCCTCCCCGCCTCCCTGAACCCCGTTGCAATTCACGCTGTGGCAACTAACGACACTGCTAAGGTCAGCCAGGCGGTAATCACCTTGAATGAGGAGCATCTTCAACACAGGGGTGCTTTGGTCCAGCAGTATGGTCTGTCCCTTGGTGATGATGACCAGTGAGCCTCTCTCAGGGGGAGACAGTCCTCCCCACGTGAACCGTGATGACCACACGTCCACGTAGTGGAAATCTGCAAAGTCCTACCGAAAGTAATGAACAATAGATGGTATACAGAAACGAGAACAGGACGAGGCCTTTCAAGTCAAGATTATTATGCAAAGGTAAAAGCGCAATGAAAAATCTCCTCGCCTGTTCTGCGATTTATTAAGATATGAGCTGATCTTCTACCGGAACAGCATTTGCCTTGATATTACAACGTCACCGATGTCACCTCTTCCTCTTCAAACTCCGATGAGCTTTTATGTTATACTACTGACTCCCAAAAAGACAAAATACCCATCTTCCTGAAGTCCAAAATTCAAATTTCTTGCACTGGATCAACGATGTACATTAGGGTCTAACCCCACCCCTTTATACCTCCCCAATCCTCCTCCACCCCCCCCCCCCCTCGCTTAAGCCCAGACACCCACAGACTGCCGGTGTCTTTTAATGACGTGTGTTCCCTTACCAGTTTGGCGATGCCATTCCCCCCTACGTTAACCTTGACTTTGGTCTTCTGTGAAAGGGACTGTGCCCCAGTGATGCACACAATGTAGGTGTCGTTCACAAACTGGATCTCACAGGCAGCTTCAGCTATAGTAACAGAAGTCTCATTTACGCTGAAAGCACAAATGTAAGCATTATTTTGGAGGGTTAGATGCTACAGCTGAGCAAGGCTGCGTCAGCCTGGGGTAGCGGTAATGGGACCATGTACTTTATTTTCATCTCTTCATTTCTTGAGGTCAGGGTATCACTGGCGAGGCCAGCATTTATTGCCCATCCCAAATTACTCTTGAGAATTGGTGATAACTGCTCCCTGATGCTTCACACGAAGGTGGCCCTGCATGCTGTGGGAGAGGGAGTTCAGCAGCGATGACAAAAACAGTGACACATTTCCAATCCAGGACAGTGTCTTTCAAGAGGGGGAGCCGTGGGTGGTGGTGCTCCTGTGTGTGCGCTGCTCTTGTTCTAGCGTTGAGGTCATGGGTTTGAGGGTTCTGTGACAGCACCCTGGGCGAATGCATTTGTACTGCAGTGCATTAGTGGACGGTACACAGTGCAGATACTGTATTCCAGTGTTGGAGGGTGGAGGCCTTCAAGGTGAGGGAGTACTAAACAAGTACCCTGATTGTTGTCCTCAGGCCGGCATGGTGGCGCAGCGGTAGAGCTGCTGCCTCACAGGGCCAGAGACCCGGGTTCAATCCTGACCACGGGTGCTGTCTGTACGGAGTTTGCACATTCTCTCCGTGACCTACGTGGGTTTTCTAACGGGCGCTCTGGTTTCCTCCCACACTCCAAAGACGTGCGGCTTTGTATGTTGATTGACTTCGGTAAATATTGTAAATTGTCCCCTAGTGTGTGTGTAGGATAGTGTTAATGTGCGGGGATCGCTGGTTAGCGCGGACTCGGTGGCCGAAGGGCCTGTTTCCACGCTGTGTCTGTGTCTCTAAACTGATTGACAGTTGGAGGCTGCATTCAATGGACATGTGGAGAATTTTCCTTCACACATCAGTTATGCCTTGTAGATGGTGGAGAGGCTTTGGGTGTCACTCGCTGCAAGATACCTGTCACTGGGCTGTTCTTGTGGCCACAATGTTGCATAGCTGGTTCAGTTGATTTTCTTGAGAATAGGACCCCTCTCCCCGCTCCTGTCTCTTTATTGCAGAAGATTCAACAGCCAGAGGTCCAGTGACCCCCTTCTCCTTCATGCAGCTTAATCCCCACATGGCATGACCAAGGTACTCATGGGCCGGGTGTAAACTCATGGGCCGGGTGTAAACCGGGTCTAAACTTTTCACAACACTGAAATGTAATCTGAGATTATTGGACTGCCCACATACATTATTTGGAGAGTGATATAGAGCTGGCGGCATCACTGATCTTGCTTGTCTCACGCCACTACAAGCTGGGATGCTGAGCGAGAACTTGTGATAGATGTGTGGTTGGTTTGACCAACTGAGACCACTCGCGCTGAGGCACCAGGCATTAAAGTGGAAGTGTATGGTAGCAAGAAGCCAATGGGAACAGGCTCAAACCAGAGGCGCCTTCAACAAAATCCAGCATATAAAGTTAAACTACCTTTAGTGTGTTTAGGATTAAAATTTACTTAAAATAAAATTGTTGCCCTTGAACATGTTTAATGTAAAGTAACATATTTCCTGAATACAACAAACAAATAAAAATGATTTGCCGGATTGACAGATTATTGCGAATGGCATCCAATTGGATTGGGTTCTTAACTCACCTGAAGCCAGTTCCCTTGATGGTCAGTTTGGTGCCTCCTGCTGTGCCGCCTCGTCTGGGCATGATGCCGGTCACCACAGGGGTCAAAGCTGAAGCGTAGGTGAAAGCACTGGGCAGTTGGCTTAAACCTTCACTGTTCGCGACAGTCACATTGCACTCCTGCTGAGGTCCAGTCCCTAGACAGACAGGTGTCACAGGGTCAGTCTGCATCAGAGATCTAACTTAAATAATCATCTCTCATCTCCAACTACAAGTATCTTGTAACAGAAACGGTAAGACAAGGACATTTGGGACCGAGGGCACTTGGGACTTCCCACTACCTGCTCCTGCTCTATGAAACATGGGAGAATACAGAATAAAATGCCCCTTCACTCAGCGGTTGATGCGGTTCGAGGGACTGAGCAGCACTGATGTGTTCTCATCAGCTGTGTAACTGAGCCAGCACAGAATGGCGACACCAACAAACAGCAATGCATATTCCTGCGTTATGCTCCACCTCAGATGCCTCGATGCACACTGTGCACTACAGTTCTGATGTAGGAAATAGCTGATATTGGCCTTGACGATGGGATAAAATGTTCGATCAGTCGATCTCACTCTCTCTCCAATGCAAACCAGAAGGTTTTGGACAAGTGTAAACCCAGAACTTTAAACACAATACTTGGACTGGCATTCTGGTGTGGTGCTGTGTGCCACACTATGGGAGAGCAGCATTGGGGGAACTTTGCACTGTGAGAAGGGCGATGATGAGGAAACGTTGCACCGTGGGAGAAGCTTGACTCAGGACATGCCCCACTATGAGAGGCGGGGAACTGAGGGTGTGTCACACTGTGTTAGGTGCGGTTCTAAGGGAGTGTCACACCGTGGGAAGGGCAGTAGCGAAGGAAAGCAGGATAGTGGTGAGACTGAAGAAGGACTAAGACCGGAAACATCACCTATACCTTTTCCACAGAGATGCTGCCTGACCCGTTGAGTTAAGGGCCTGTCCCACTCGGGCAACATTTTAGGCGACAGCCTGAAAAGAGGTTGTCACGTCGTGGTTGGGTCGTGACACGTCGTAACGCGTGGTGACGCATGTAGTGATGCGCGGTGCCCCCCTGCCGCCCCAGGATTTTGGAATATTCAAAATCCTCGCGTGACATCTGCGTGTGTTATCTTGTCGTGCGCCCTTTCGCATGATGACGTACGGGTGACGCCTATGCTAATTTATTGTGCGTCATCGTGCGTCACCATGCGTCAACGATGCATCGCTATGTTGCCCCAGATGACGCAACCCTGTCGTGGACGTACATTGACGTCGCTTGATGGCTGTGACGTCACAGGTGCTGTTCTATGCCAACCTATGGCGACACGTGCCTGTCCTATGGTGACGCATGGCGATGTGTGGAAATTGGTGATGCATGGTGACGCGGAGTGTCGTATCTTGACGCGGCTGTGTCATATTATTTGACGGTTTTCAGGCCACATCGGGCGTCAGTTGTGAGGGGGGAGAGGGTCGTAATGAGGAAGCAACGCACATCTGAATGGACAGTTCCCGGGGCACTATTCTGAACAGCAGGGCTGTCCTGGTATCTGAGCCGATTCTCTTCCCTCAATCAACACAACCAGAACAAAACACAACTGTTTTGCAACACCGGTCCACTGTCTGCATGAATCGGCTGCGTCTATATTTATTGATGCGTTTCCGACACACACAGTGACAACTCTTCCAAAACGTTTCCTTTGATGCGAGGTCTTTCGGCGGTCACTAAAAGAGCGGCAAGAGTATGCCCGGCTTCAGCTGTGCAGTTGCGTTATTGAGACTGGCAGATGGTAGTGAAGTCCAACGGTGACGGTACATGACACATGATCATGGTGCAAAATGATCCCTTTAATGCAGTTGAACCGGATTCATTGCCATGTGGAAGAGCCGGGTATGATACCCCCCTTCTGTTTATGCCAACCCTTTGTCCCACAACTGGAATCGCGGGCAATGCGGGTTCCCGGCTGTTTGGTGGCGACCGGTTGTTGGCCAGCAATGAGATGGAGCTACTTAGGAGATTGAGTATTTCTCATTGGCCACGTAAGGTAAAGCGCAGCATGGATAGGTGAGTTTGACAGTTGTCACAATGTGGGGCAGGTTGGGCGGAGATAGGAGGTCATGTGATGACGTCGGCAGGTGCACGTCCAAATAGAATTGCGAATAAAACCACAGATTAAGAGCTGAAAGAAGGACCTCCTCTCCCCTCCTCTCCTCTCCCCTCCCCTCCCCTCCCCTCCTCTCCTCTCCTCTCCTCTCCTCTCCTCTCCTCTCCTCTCCTCTCCTCTCCTCTCCTCTCCTCTCCTCTCCTCTCCTCTCCTCTCCTCTCCTCTCCTCTCCTCTCCTCTCCTCCCCACCCCACCCCACCCCACCAGTAGCCGGAGTGCAGTCTGTGGTGGACTCCCCAGTCTAATGTAAACTGGGCCCAGCGGGTATTGGTAACGTGGCGCTGCGGGTCCTCACCGTTATTCAGCGGCAGGTAGCAGCGGAGGCTGCTGGAGTTGGAGGTGGACGGCTCCACCTTGCATTCACCGTCGCATACGAACACCCGCGACCTCTCTCCATCGAATCCAGTGCCCCACACCGTCAGGAGCAGGCCACCGCCGAAGCTGCCTAAGAACCAAGAGTAGACGCATGGTTAAAATTAGGCTTCCGTGTCCAATCCGATAGATACTCGATGAGGGGGCGGCCTAGTGACGCAGCGGTAGAGTTGCTGCCAACAGCGCCAGAGACTGGCTACTGTCTGTACGAAGTTTGTACGTCCCTGTGACCACGTGGAGTTACTCCGGGTGCTCTGGTTTCCACCAATATCCCAAACACATGCTGTATCTCTAAACTAACCTAAACAAAACGAAACTATGAGAGACCCAAGTAAACGCGAGCTAAAGCCTTTCCAGGTGACTGGGCAAGTTCAAGGACCTATGGAAGGATGCTTGGCTTTATAAATCAGGATAATTCGGGTTAACCTTCTGTTCGGGTTAATGTGCAAGGATGACCTGGATAAAACCTGCTTTAGGTGCACACAAAAACTGGAGTAATTCAACGGTTCGGTCAGCATCTCGATCTCTATCTACCAGCCTGACCCGCTGAATTACTCCAGATATTTTGTGTCTTCGATTAAAACCCGCATCTGCAGTTCCTTCCTGTACTGCTTTAGTTGTAATTTGGAGGACAGGAGCACAACACTTGTAAACTTGTGAATTAGGGGTGTAAAAATAATTCCCCCGAGTGGCTCAGGAATGGAGGACACTGCTGGGTTTTTGCATCCGCGACTGGGGTTTAATCCTGGCTCAGGGCGTTGTCACCTCCAGTGAGTTTAAACGTTCTCACGCGGAATATATGGTTTGCATTGACAAATTAGACAGGCCGTGGTTGTTTCTGATGGAGTTTAAAAGAGACATTTGCACATTGATTAAAACATTGAAGATCTTGTGGGTGGATTTAGACAGGTGGTTTCATCTTGTGGGAGACTTTGGATCTCCATCAAAAGGTAGTGGAAGCAGAGTGTTTGGATATTTGCAAGACAGCAGCAGATGGATGTAGGATAAACAAGGGGTTAGACACGACTATGGAGGTGAGGTTAAAAACAGAGCAGCTGTGTTCCCATGGAATGGCGCATTGGTTCAAGGGGCAAGTGGCCTAGTCTTGCTCCTAATTCACAAGTTCAATAACATATTAAGGATTTGTGCTCTATACGTGCCTTCAGTCGGAAAGACAGAGATTATGTTGAGTTGGTATTGAAATAAGAATGCAGATACTGCATATCCCCTGGTAGCATGTTTCAGGACAATTGGGTAGGTGCCCCCAGCGTGATGTCCCACAGTACACTCCACACAGCTCTCGTTAGCCATGGTCACACTGCACAAGATGCCATCTATCGAAACTGAGACCTCGGAGGCAAACGATCCCAGACTTCGTCCAACGATGGTGAGTCTCGTTCCGCTCGCACCTAAAACAGGAGAGAATTGTTAAAACGCCTCTCGGATTCAATGTTTCAGAGAACACTCCGTGTACTTTGGAAACTGGCAACATCAAAGATGTGGCGATGGGGTGAAAGAAAGGAGGGAGGCAGGAGCGCACATGGAGCACGGGCAACACCACCAGCCATTGGGCCACCGATTTAACTCTCTGTACATGTCCTTGTAATACTAACCAACCGGTCCATCATTTAGGACATCTGCCTTCTGCAATTCACGCCTTCGGCAGCCCCTGGAGGGTGTTATTGTCCAGAGTGAGGGGACACTGGTAGGAATTAAAGCAACGGTCCAATACATGTAATCTTCCAGGGCAATGGTAGGTAGATGTTAGGGAATGGCAAGGGATGTGTGGAGGGTTACGATGGGTAGGGTGGGAGCTGGGGAAGGGCGGGATAATTTGTGATTACATAGTGGGGGTTGGGGGTGATGTTGTTTGGATGGTGTGCGTTGGCAATGGGTGACGTAGGATAGGGCTGGGGTCTGGAGTGATGGGATGGGTCAGGTGGTTTTGGTGCTAGTTCTGTGTGAGGGAGGATGAGGTGGTTGAGGATGGGTGGAGGTTGGGTGGGATGTGTTTAAGGGCGAGAGAATGGAACATGGTGCTGGCCGGTGACGGATGGGGATGGTGTGGGTCAAGGGTTTGGTGTCGGCTCTGAGTGAGGGAGGATAGGGTGGTTATGGAAAGGTGGGAATTGAGATGGGGTGGGTCAGGTGGGCTGTGTGTTGACTCGGGGTGAGTAAGAGATAGTTGGGGAAGGGTGTGGATGGAATGGGATAGATGGAGAAGGGAGTGTTGGGGCTGGGTGAGGGAGAATTTGATAGGTGGAGAGTACTGGATTGGGAGTGAAATTACTCCCCAGTGAAAGGGTTCATAGAAACATAGAAAATAGGTGCAGGAGTAGGCCATTCGGCCCTTCGAGCCTGCACCACCATTCAATATGATCATGGCTGATCATCCAACTCAGTATCCTGTACCTGCCTTCTCTCCATACCCCCTGATCCCTTTAGCCACAAGGGCCACATCTAACTCCCTCTTAAATATAGCCAATGAACTGGCCTCAACTACCTTCTGTGGCAGAGAGTTCCAGAGATTCACCACTCTCTGTGTGAAAAATGTTTTTCTCATCTCGGTCCTAAAGGATTTCCCTTTTATCCTTAAACTGTGACCCCTTGTCCTGGACTTCCCCAACATCGGGAACAATCTTCCTGCATCTATCCTGTCCAACCCCTTAAGAATTTTGTAAGTCTCTATAAGATCCCCCCTCAATCTTCATATTAGACTGGAGATACATGCTGGAGGTTAAAAGATACAAGAACTCACCGGTGGTTGGGGAGATAGCGAGGATGGTGGGAGTCTCCGTCTGGTTACAGGTGAACTTGAGGAGCGGGTACACCGTGGAATGAACTGTAATCTTTACATTGACGATGCCTGGACCACAGGGTGGGGTGACACACTGGACTTCACCCGGGGTGGTGGTGAGAATACTACAATGGGAGCCATCGACCAGGACGGTGGTTTCTCCCGGGACAAAGCCGTTGCCCGTGATGGACAATGTGGTGCCTCCGTTTACGCCTCCTGAAGCTGGTAACAAGGAAGCGGATGCAGCAGTGGTGACCCAAAGCATCTCGCGGGAAACACCCTTGTCCGATATCAAAACCCTCAGGGAGTGTGCGCCCACGGGCAGCGGTCCCACCGTAGTGTTCAGTCTGCTGTCCGAAACAACAGTAGGTTTAAAGCTGGTGTTGCCCACAAGAATAAAGACCAGCTCGGCACTGTTGCCGAATCCGCGGCCGCTTATGGTGATCTCGGTGTAGACAGTGAGCAGGATTAGCGGGGACACGGTCTGCAAGATAGGGGCGACGCTCGTGTTGTAGGTGAAGCCACATGAGCCGCGACAGACAGCCGGGTGCCCTCGTACCCAAACGCTCACCGGCCCATTGGTCTCCATAGAGGGCGAGGAATCACAGAAGATGTGCGTGTAGTTCACCGACACCACTGTACAAGACACGGCCGCCAGCTGCACCTGCACGGCGCTGGGGTCCTGTCCGAAGCCGGAGCCGGTGAGGGTGATCCTGGTGCGGCCTGTGGTGGAGCCCAGCCTGGGGCTCACTCCATCAACGTGAGGGAGCAGGACGAAGCGCCGGCTGAATTCATCCGATGGAGTGGAGATGGCAGAGCCGTGGTTGTAGACTTTCACCGACACTAGGGCTGCCACGCCGATATCCATCTCTCCCTGCGCATCCACCCGGCACAACAGCTCGCTCTCTGTACTGTGTTCAACGACGCACGGGCGCTCTCCGACTCGTACCTGGAACAGGCCAGCGTAACGGCATAAGCAACGGGCTACACTGTCAAACTGTCCCAGTCTATGCTGTAAAAGTGAACACCACGGCCACGTCCTTTAATCTATTATAGCCCAAACCAGGAAAGAGTAAAACGTAGCTGGGAGAAAGAGGGAGAGAGAGACATTGTGAGAGAGAAAGAGAGGGAAATGTAGAGAGGGAAATGATAGAAAGACTGAAGCGAGAGAGAGAAGAGAAAAATACGAGGGGTGTATGTGTGTGGGGGGCAAGGAGGGGGAAATAAAGTGAAATAGAGGTAGTGAGATGGACTGGAAGAGATATAGATAGAAAGAGAGGGAGATATAGAAAGAGGGAGAACTACCTCACTGGGTATAGAGAGCTCTGTATTTTTTTTTAAATCTTGTATTGTATTTTTTTCAATACAATATAATTACAGAGGTAAACACAGATAGTTACATAATGTGTAGGGGCTAAATTAAACGTGTTGTGCTTCTACGATGAAACACAACGCCATCCCTTGGTCTGAACCATGACCATCACCACGGCAGCAACTTTGCCTGAAGGCCAGGGCAGTTCAGGAAGCTGCCCTCCAGGCCAGCAATGCCAACAGGAATAAAAGTGAAAACCATGTCAAATTACCTCATTCGCACAGGTGACGTTGCTGAATCCAGTCCCCACAATGGTTAATCTGTCGAACAGGGTCCCGTTGGAAGGTGTGATGCTGCTGATGATGGGCGTGTGGCAAGGAGACAGGAGGAATGTGAAGCCTTCGTTGTATGAAGTGCTGTTCAATGTCTGGTTACAGGTGGGGATGGCTGCTGTACAGTTATCACTGTGCCCCTGCTGTGACTGCACCGTCGCCATGTTTCCTAACGATAAAGAACATGCTGTAGTCAGTAGGGTACACATTAAAGCAACCCAGGTGTAGTAGTCCATGTCCCTCGGCCTGGTTGTGCCTTCTCCATCTGCACCTAGTCTGGCGAATCCTTAAATGCCCTGTCCCACTTAGGAAACCTGAACGGAAACCTCTGGAGACTTTGCGCCCCACCCAAGGTTTCCGTGCGCTTCCCGGAGGTTCCCAGAGGTTTTTGTCAGTCTCCCTACCTGCTTCCACTACCTGCAACCTCCGGCAACCACCTGCAACCTCCGGGAACCGCACGGTAACCTTGGGTGGGGCTCAAAGTCTCCAGAGGTTTCCGTTCACGTTTCCTAAGTGGGACAGGGGCATAACTTGCACAATTCTTCATTACAATCAGTCTGAATTCCCAACGTCGTCTACCCATTCCTTCCACAGGTGTTGCCTGGCCAGCCTAGTTATTCTAGCACGTTGTGTCTTTTCAAGTTTCCAGCATCTTTAGTTCCCGTGTTTCCATGATAATGCCGTCCCTCTGTCCCACATCCCAGGCCTCAAATCTGGAAATCTATGTACTTCCTGAGATTTATTCAGCAGTAGCCTCCACAACAAACCGCGGAGTGTGTTTCAACAGATGCACCTTAGCGAGCATCTCATCAGAATGCATCATCGTTTGATTTGGCAACTACTCTGCCAATGACTGCAAGAAATCACAGAGAATGCTGGACATGGCCACGTCCATTGCACAAACCAATCTGCCTCCCTTCGACTGCATCTATATCTCACGCTGCCTTGGCAATGCACCTAACATAATCAAGCACCATTCTCACCCCAGTCATTCTTTCTTCTCCCATCAGGAGGAAGGTATAAATGCTTGTAAGCACATACCACCAGATTTAAGCACAGTATTTTCCTCACTGTTATCAGATTCTTAAATGCACCTCTCATATGTTAAGGACGAATTCCTGATCTTCCAATCTACCTTGTTACAGTCCTTTCACTTTTTTTTACATGCTTGACCTTTGTACCTATAGCATTGTTCCTTGCTGGTCTTTTTCTCTTGTAGGACGTGTTGTATTTGTGTATGGTATGACTTTTGTAGATGGCACACAAAACTATTTTTTTAATTGTATCTTAGTATACACAACAATAATAATGCAGTACAATTATAGACCGGTTATCTCAACATCAGTGGTAGGAAAAATAACGAATCCCAGGTAAAGGAACGAACTGACGAACATTTGGAGATGAAAAATATAAGAATCAACAGATGCCAAGGCACATTTTACTTAGAAACATAGAACTTGATCTACAATATTACATTTTTTGAAAGCGGCCTCACCAACATCTTATACAAATGCAGCATGACCTCCATTATATGCTCAATACTCTGGCTGATGAAGGCCAATGCTCCAAAAGTCTTTTTGACCTCCCGATCTAGCTGGGACTCCACCTTCAGGGAACTATGCACCTGCACCTCTTGATCTCTCTGCTCTACAACATTACCCAGAGCCCTACCATTCATTGTGTAGGTCTAGCCCATGTTAGACTTCCTAAAATGCAACACCTCACATATTTCTGCATTAAATTCCATGAACCATTCCTCAGCAATTTTCACAACCATCTTCACTACCTGTAAAACTACTCATCTTTGTCTCCTCTGCAAACGTGCTCATCTTACCGTGTATATTCTCATCCAAATCATTGATATAGATGACAAAGAGTTACGGGCCCAGTGCTGAACCCTGAGGCACACCACTGGTCACAGGCCTCCAGTCCGAGAAGCACCCTTACACGATCATTCCTTCCATGAAGCCAATTTTCTATCCATTCAGCTATCTCTCCTCGGATCCCCATGCGAGTTCCACAGGGATCTGTGCTGGATCTCTGTCATCTGTGATGTATATCAATGACTTGGACATAGACAGGTTAGTTAGTAAGTTTCCAGATGACACCAAATTTGTGGGAGTGAGGAAGGCTGTGAAAGAATACAGAACAACTACAGAAGTGGGCAGAGAAATGGTAGATTAAGTTTAATCTGACCAAATGTGTTGTGCAGCACATTGGGAGGTCGAATGTAAGAAGAATGTACATGGTTGAATGGCAAGACCCTGATCAGCACTGACATGTGAGGATGTTGTAGTGCAGGTCCATGGTTCCCCGAAAGTGGCAACATAAGTAGATAGAGTGGTAAAGAAGGCTAATGGTATTCTTAGCTTCTTTGGTGGGGGCATTGAGCTGGCTATAAGAGTCAGGAACTTGTGTTGCAGCTTTGTAGGACTTTGGTTAGGCTGTATTTGTAGCATAGTGTTCAGTTCTGGTCACCCCATTACAGAAAGGATGTGGAGGCTTTGGAAAGGGTACAGAGGAGGTTTACCAGAATTATACTTGGATTGGGGGGGGGGGGGGGGGGGGAGGGGAGGGGGGTTGCTACAGAGAGAGGTTGGACCAAATTGGATCATTTTTTTCTAGAACATCAGAGGTTGAGAGAAGATCTGATAGAAGTATATAACATTTTTGAGTGGCATAGATAGAATAGACAGAACCTTTTTTCCTAGGATGGAAATGTCAAAGGTTTAAAGTAAGAAAAGCAACGTTTAAAGGAGATAGGCAGGGCAATTTTTTTGCAAAGGTTGTGGCTGCCTGGAATGTGCTGCCAGGGCTGGTGGGGGACACAGGAGGCCAGTATGTGAAGTAGCTACTTGACCAATTGTGTCACTGTGACACCCAGCTCACTTGCTCAATGTTAGCGTGTATAGCATGGGACAGGCCCTCTGTAGATAACTAAACAAATAAGGTTGCATGTTCAAATCTCACTCCAGACGTTGCATTCCTTGTGATCATCTAGAAAAAAAAATAACTGGCAGATCATCAGGTCACAGAGTCATAACTGATAGGAGCAGAATTAGGTCTTCTCCGCCATTCAATCATGGCTGATCTATCTCTCCCTCCTAACCCCATTCTTCTGCCTTCTCCCCATAACCCCTGACACCCGTTCTAATCAAGAATCTATCTATCTCTTATTTAAAAATATCCATTGACTTGGCCTTCACAACATTCTGTGGCAAATAATTCCACAGATTCACCACCCTAACGATGAAGTACTGTTGTCACTGTCCCTTCAGTTATTCACTGCACACATCACAATAATGAACCAAGAAACCTAGATCCATATATTCTTGATTATTGACTTTGAGATTCCATTCTGCTTTTAAAGAATATGTGGGGCACGATGTACCTTTCAATAATTGTCAGACTTTTCCGTAGTTACTGAAGAACTGTAATGTACGACGGGAATTGTCCATGACTGGAGAGCATTGGTCTACCTATCTACAATGTATATGCTACTGAAATTAGAACACAAAGCCAGAGTAGATTTATTTTTGCCACAAAAACAATTTTCATTGGACAATATCAGTGTCACCGACGCCTCATGCAATGGGTAGCCTGTTTAATTGCAAAAAATGTGGACCGAGATAAATACCATAATCGCAGTGGCCTTAATGGCATGTCCCACTTGGCCGTCGTTTGCGCCTCATTTATGCATCATATGTAAAATAGGTCGACGCGTTGTGACGCACGGGTAGCGTGTGGGTAGCGCGGGACGGGCGCATGGAGAGGCGTGGGGGAGTGTGGAGTTGCGCACGGTATCGCGCGGTGCTCCAGGATTTTGTGCTGTACCAAATCCTCACACGCCACCTGCGTGACGTATCGCGTACGCACGCTGACGCATTGGGTACGCAATCTGGCGCATTGGCATCCCACACCGCGTCCCGCCGTCTCACGTGGTGATGCATGGTGACGTTACCATGTGTAAATATGCGTCGCCGAGCGCCGCAGGGTATTCTAATGGCGTCACGCGCACCAGATGGCATGATGAGGCATGATTTGTGTGCGACGTCGCACGTAATGACGCGTCAACCTATTTTACATATGACGCGTAAATGAGGCGCAAATGACGGCCAAGTGGGACAGGACCTTTACTGTACAGGCATCTGACAACAATACAATAAGCTTGAAAGTTACAGACTGAAACTGGATGAGCTCACCAGGTGCATATTCTGCTTCAAAGCCAATCACGAAAACCCCCAACTTTAAGGGGCTTTCTTCCATTGCCCTCACATGCACCACGCCTTGCAGGAAGATTGTGCCCTTCTGGTCAATGAGACCACTGCTGTAGAAAAACATGCCTGGGGAGGTGAAGCGGTAGGAGAACGAACCTATACGGAGAAGGGAGATTGCTCAGTCAGCTCAAGCAGTGCAAAAAAGAAATCTTCACATTTATGCATCACCCCCCTTTACTGATCTCAGGACATCTCCAAGCACTTTATGGTCAATGAAGTACTTTTGGAAATAGTCATTGTGGTAATGCAGGAAACAGGGCAGAGAGGTTTAAGAGATCCTTAGGATTATAGGAGTTGATGTTGGATGTGTTGGGAATATGGGCAGAATAAAAGAAAATTAGTGAAGACGATTGCAGAAGTGTACTTGAGGAGGAGCAGAGGAGTTCTTCCTTTAGCCTTCATCCAACATCACTTAAATTGGTCATTAGTTCATTATCACATTGCTGTTTGCAAAATGCTATATGTGCAGATTATCCACCTTGTTTCCAATATACTAGATTTCAATAGGACCAGATTAGCTGGAAATGCTTCAGTATGTTCTGATGTTATGATAAATGCTAGGGAAAAGCAAGTTGCCATTAAAAGATTTCCCCGTGTCTGAGGTCTATCTGTGTAAACTTTATAGATGAAATTATTGGCTGATTCATAACACCCAGCAGAAATGATTTTAAATCTATAAACTACCAAAGATAAATTTTAGCACTGTAAACATCAGTTGGATTTTACACTTTGCTATCTTCTAGTCAAATGAAATACAAGTATGGGGTACTCACCTGCTGGAGTGCCGATATCTCCACTTATAAACCCATTGCCTTTGTAATTCACATCACTGGGCTTAGAGACACTGAAGACTCGGTACCTCAAGCCTTGGAGGAGAGGTGGCGACTCCCATATCCAATGCACTGTGTCTCCAACAAAGATCTCAAGGTTCGACGAATTCCAACTGTACCCAACTCCCAGTGCTGTATGATTTTAAAAAAATAGTCAGCAAAGCAACTCAAGAAATACATCAATTGCAATACTGAGATTTATAAATCAGAATTTACATAATTGTAACTGCAATCTCTGACATTTTCCAATAAAGGAGAAAATATTGTAGCTATCAATGCATGAACTCACTCTCTTAACTCAGAAGACATCACATTAAACAGATTACATGTCCAATTTTGACACTTGTCACCAAGCTGAAGTTATGGAGTCAAGCATAAAGGGGTGCCTTCGAATTAGATTTTCTCTCACAGAAAAGGGCGCAAATCAGGAATTCCACTATTAATAGAGGAGAGAACACAGGGAACTACAAACAAGCTGATTTAAATCAGTAGAAGTGAGTGGTTGCGGGGCACTTTAACAAGGTTATTAGATTTGTGTATATTTGTTATTGTAGAAGAAAGACTGGATAGACTCGGTTTGTACTCGCTAGGATTTAGAAGATTGAGGGGGGATCTTATAGAAACTTACAAAATTCTTAAGGGGTTGAACAGGCTAGATTCAGGAAGATTGTTCCCGATGTTCGGGAAGTCCAGAACAAGGGGTCACAGTTTAAGTATAAGGGGGGGAAATCTTTTTGGACCGAGATGAGAATTTTTTTTTTCACACAGAGAGTGGTGAATCTGTGGAATTCTCTGTCACAGAAGGTAGTTGAGGCCAGTTCATTGGCTATATTTAAGAGGGAGTTAGATGTGGCCCTTGTGGCTAAAGGGATCAGGGGGTATGGAGAAAAGGCAGGTACAGGATACTGTTGGATGATCAGCCATGATCATATTGAATGGCGGTGCAGGCTCGAAGGTCTGAATGGCCTACTCCTGCACCTATTTTCTATGTTTCAATGAAGGTCATGGAGTTAATGAGGCAGGTCAGCAGTGCTAACAGGTATGTTACTAGAAGCAGTGGAGTTCACAGGGCACGTCAGTGGAGTTATTAAGGTGAGTTAAGATTCACATCAGCACAACCAAACTGAATCAGAGAACAAGAAGGGACGGAATGATCTCCAGTTACAATGCTCCCATTTAGGACAGGGAGAAGAAAGGGTGTGCTCCAGAATGGCTGGACAGAAACCCTCATGAAGTTGCACCTACTTGGATGGCTGCCATTGTTGGTGATGAAGAAAGTTCTTCCCGTTGGCCCAAGAACACACTCCAGCACGTTGTGTGAGGCAAAGGTGACGGGACATCGAACAGAGCCTGTGAATATCGGACATCACAGTGATTCAGAATTGAACAGAACTTCCTCAACCAGATAACGTTTAGTCAGGAAAGGTTAAAGGCGAATTTTAAGTTTCTCTCATTGTGTGCGAACAGAGTAATGGCTTGAATTTAGGATAAAACCAGTTCAAGGTATAAGGCTGCTGAAGCCTCTGGAGAAAGCTTATCATAGACTTACCGAGTTTGACATCATTATCCTCTAGATTTGGACTGAAACCAGCCCCAGAGATGGTGATTGTTGTGCCCCCATTCAGCGAACCCAGTGTGGGGCTCATTCCTATTACACGCAAGACATATTCAATGGAAGCATTCATAAAACAGCTGCAGAGAAAGATAAAATCAAAGGGGTAGAAACCTGCCTGTCACGTGTGCTTAAGTACAATGATTAATGTAGACGTGCAAAATTGGCTTCCATTGACGTTGCTGCACAACTTGCATTTGCTATTGTGTCACATATTCAGATCATGCTTTGATGGTGTGACCAAAGAGATTGATGAAGGCAGAGCTGTAGACGTTATATATATATATATATATATATATATTTCAGCAAGGCATTCGACAAGGTTCCACATGATAGACTGCTTTGGAAGGTTAGATCCAAGAAGAGATAGCTGAATGGATAGAAATTGGCTTCATGGAAGGAAGCAGAGTGTGATGGTGGAAGGTTGCTTTTTGGACTGGAGGCCTGTGACCAGTGACATGCCTCATGGCATGATTAGCAAGGTTGCAGATTACACTAAAGTGGGTGGTATGGTAGAAGTTGGAGATGGTTGTCGAAAATTGCTGCATGATTTGATCGGTTGGGTAGTTGGGGTGAGAAATGGTTGATGGCATTTAATAAAGTATTAAATCTGACCGAGTCAGAGACAAACAGACCAAATCAGATCAAAAGCATTACCACCTAATCATACATCAGGATGAAAACATCAGAACTGCCAACTCTCACGCATTGAGCGTGAGACTCATGAATTTCACCCAATTCTCACGCTCTCACGCTGATCACAGAATTTCTCACGCTCTGTCGTGAGAAATTCTGTGATCAACGAGAATTTCAAAACTAATATCAACTGCATGGGCCGCGGGTGTTGGAGAGCTGGGGTGGAGGGAGGGATGGAAGCAGAAGCAGCGGCAGGGGCAGATGCGGATGGGGAGCCAGGGCTGGCGAGTGTTTGCCAGGCTGGCTGCAGCTCCGGCCATGGAGCAGCCTCAGTGCAAGAGTCCCGGGCCGTCGGAGGCGTCGGAAGCGTTGCGCCGCTGCCGTGAGAGTCACTGTGCCGAATTCACCCTGGTGATCGGCATGGACCAGGCTGCGGCTCGGTGCATCCTGGAGGACAACCAGTGGCTGCTGGAAGTAGGTACCAAGTACTGGGTAGAGGCGGTGGAAGATAGTGGCCTTGAAATGGGGGTGGTTGGAGAAAGCATCCTGCTTGACTGCTAGATTTTCCACTTACTGTGACGGCAGGAAAAATATTCCCGATGTTGGGGGAGTTCATAACCAGGGGTCACATAGTTTAAAATTAAGGGGTAGGCCATTTAGGACTGAGATGAGGACAAACTTTCTTCACCCAGAGAGTTGTGAATCTGTGGAATTCTCTGCCACAGAAGGCAGTGGAGGCCAATTCATTGGATGTTTACAAGAGAGTTATATATAGTTGATAAAACTTTAATATATTAATCCGGAATATCCAGGGAGATGGGATAAGTGTGATTTTAAAATGACATGCAAGGTGTGAGGCTGTCTGTTACAACATACAGCCCCGATAACCCATCATTTCCTTCAGTTAAATATTGGGAAGGTAGCACTATTGTCATTTGCCACTCAACTATTATGTTTGTTTACCTCACTGACTATTTCTAAACCCCCCAAATTCCTTTGACATGTTGAATATATATGTCCCCAATCTCCATGTTTTATTAATTGAACACATAGATGAACATCCTCAAGGAGTGTAATCAGATGGAACCTGATTCAGATGCGTTGTTTAAGAGCTTGTTTAAAGAAGGAGCATATTTTAAAGGAGTGACTGGGATACTTGTAGGGGAATGTGTGAGGAGGTTATTATTTGTCTTTAGTTTTAGCTTTAAGCAGGACATCTGAAGATTCAAAGTTTAATACAGTAATTGTGCTGATACTGACTGCAACCAACCATGTATAGAATATCATCCATTTCGGAGGTTTTATTTTTCTGATGCCATTTAAACTTCACTTGGATTTCAATCACTTCAATGTAAAAGTAATTGGGAATGGGGAGCATTGGACAAAAATCTGCCCTCGGTACATATTAACTGTAATATAATGTGTGCATGTTGGTAGGTGCAATCAAAACAAAGATCTTTTTTTCATTGTTGTGTTATGAATACCACAGAAAATATTATGTACTCTCAAGATCATACTAAATAGAATATTATTGCTTAAATATATAGTAATAGGACTTTGCATTTCGGACAAGCCCCAGCTGAGAGGAAGACAGTAAAATACTGAAAATATTGGGGGTGAAAATGACTTCAGGACAGTTTGTTTGGAAAATGAAGGAAATGGTAACAGAATACTTATACAGCTGAGTGAGTATAAATTTATGGATGAGAAACTGTGTTCAACCAATTGATGACTTATTTGACAAAGTAACTAGCATGTTAGATAACAAGGAAGCCAATGGATGTAGCATTTGGTCCGTGAAGTGCCCCATAAAAGATTACTGCATTAGATAAGTGCCTGTGAACTTGAACGTAATAGGTTAAGTCCAGGGGGTCAGATATGGGGCTTTATGTGTGGGCCAGATATATTGTCGGTGCAGAGGGGCTAGGAGCAAGGCCAACTGTGCATCCAGAGTCAAGGTCTGGAATAGTACTAGGTGTGCAGTCAAAGCTGGGACAATGGGAGTGTTCAGCACTGGGAACCTAAGCAGCTATGATCAGGGTAGAATAGGGGGCCAGGTGTAAGACAGGGTCAGGAATGAGAGAAGGTATGCAACTGGAGTCAAGGTCAGGAATAGTACCATGTGTGCAATGAGACCCAGGTTGGTCAACATGGGTAAATGCTTGATTATAATCGGATTTCCATACACGAATACACTAAGATCATTCGTGTGCTGCACCTGTTGATCAGAGCCTGGCTCTACTGTGGAATGTAATTAGGAATGTAATTTAGCCTCCCCTTATTCATAGCTAATCCAATTTAAAGCATAAATATTGCATTCAAGTGTAAGTTAAAAACTCGCTGCAGTATGCACCACATTGCACAATTTCAAGCTGAAAAATGCAAAAGTTCCATATCAATGGGATGGGAGGTATAATGGCCGGCTCAAGATGTTTTAAAGCATTCTTCTTCACGATCTTACAGCCTAAAACATAAAATACCAGATGCTGTGGTGAATTAACTAGAAACATAGAAAATAGAAAATAGGTGGCGGAAGAGGCCATTCGGCCCTTCGAGCCAGCACCGCCATTCATTGCGATCATGGCTGATCGTCCCCAATCAATAACCCGTGCCTGCCTTCTCCCCATATCCCTTGATTCCACTAGTCCCTAGAGCTTTATCTAACTCTCTCTTAAATCCATCCAGTGATTTGGCCTCTACTGCCCTCTGTGGCAGGGAATTCCACAAATTCACAACTCTCTGGGTGAAAAAGTTTTCTCTCTCCTCAGTCTTAAATGGCCTCCCAATTATTCTAAGACCGGGGCCCCTGGTTCTGGACTCGCCCAATATTGGGAACATTTTTCCTGCATCTAGCTTGTCCAGTCCTTTTATAATTTTATATGTTTCTATAAGATACCCCCTCATCCTTCTAAACTCCAGTGAATACATGCCTAGTCTTTTCAATCTTTCATCATATGACAGTCCCGCCGTCCCAGGGATCAATCTCAACTCTTCTATAGTTAAGACGTGGGGAGGGGGGTGGGGGGATGGGCGGGTCCAAGCAGTGTGCTGAGGCAGGTTTGGGTGGGAACGGACAGGGAAGGCAAGGGTGAGGAGGGGAAGGGGGAAAGGTGGGGAAGAGTGGTGAGGAGGGGTAGGGTAGAGAGGAGAGACAGGGAAGAGGAAGGATGGGGGAGAGAAGAAGGGAATAAGAAGGGATGGGGAGATATCACACTCGGGGATGGGAATAATGGGAACTATGGCTATGCTGGATGTAATTTGCAGCTGATTTTTTCCCCAAATTGTACAGACTACCCTGAGATCTGATCTACCTGGTAGGAGCCTGTGTCCGTACGGTGTACTCCCCTGGGGAGAGGTTGGGCAGCTGACAGGTGATGTTGTTGGTCCACCATTCTTGGATCGGACACTCAAATTTCCCAATAAACACACGGCTCTCTCCAGACTTGCTGCCAAAGTCTGACCCGCGAATGGTGAGGATAGCGCCACCTACAAGAGAAAATCTCATGGCAGTTAAGCTGATCCACCTGATGTCAAAGGTGATCATCCAGCAGGGGCATTTCAGATCACTCACCTGAGCATGCTGCCTGTTGATCTTTTCCCCTGGCCTCCTGCTCTCGCCACGTCCCCCCACCCATCCGCTCCACCCTCCAAGGCAGCAGACCCCATTCCCATCCCCCACTCCGACCCCTGGCATGACCTCATCCTCTTCAGCCATCCTGGACTGGACTCTCCCCTCCCGGTCTCACCCTGCTTCTTGCCCCCTCCTGCAGCCATCCCAGACAGCAGCCCCTCCAGAGCCTCTGGTCTCTTTCCCCTTTCTAATGGGCCTGTCCCACTTAGGCGACTTTTTATGTGAGTGCAGGAGACTCTGCGCTCGCCACATGTTCGATGATGGTCTCTGGTGAATCTCCTTCATGGTCGCGAGGAGTTCCCGCATTCTGGGAACTAGTCGTGGCCTCAGTATGGTCGCGGCAAATTTTTCAACATGTTGAAACATTTTCTGCGATCAGAAATTGGTTGCCATGGAGAAAATCGATAATCCTGTAGTTGTAGGTGCAGTTGTAGTGAGGTCGTCATGTAGTTATGGGTAGTCGAGGTAGTCGTAGGTAGTTTTAGTTAATCGCCTTTGCTGAACGGTCAATTTAATTGGGGAAGAAAAAATCGTAAGCACGAGTTTTCAGAACCAATGATAACCAACCGCTGAAATGTCCGATGAACTTCACAGCTGTGTATCTCTGGCTTATTAAAAGTTGTCTGGCTTCTTCAAAGTTATCTCCACTCCTTCTCCCCCCCTTCTCCCCCCTTCTTTAATTAATACGGCTAGCGCTAACCTTCCTGTGTCTGTATCACCTTGGCTTTGTACCGTGTGAATTTCAGACAGCGCTCCCCCGCTTGCCCTGGCCCCCGCCTTTGCTGTGTGTGTGTGTGTGTGTGTGTGTGTGTGTGTGTGTGTGTGTGTGTGTGTGTGTGCGTGCGTGCGTGCGTGCGTGCGTGCGTGCGTGCGTGTGTGTGTGCGTGTGTGTGTGTGTTCCACTCTGACAGTCGCCGGCAGTCCGCTGAAAAATCGCCGAAGTGGGACCGGCCCATAAGACGAAGCAAATTCACTGGAGAGCAGACAGAGATTAACAGCCAACATGAGCAGGTTAGAGTCATATGCTCATGGAGTTATATCCCATTGACACAGGCCCCTTGGCCCATTACCTCCATGCCAAACTTTTTGCCCATTTATGTTAATCCCATTTGCCCACATTAGGACTGTACCCATCTGTGCATTGTCTCTTTAAGTGTCTGTCCAGATGTCTCCCACAAGTAGTGATTGTATCTGATTCCACCATGTCTTTTTAGCAGCATCAATTAATTTCCTATTAGACCCCATCTATAATGCCTTCCCCTCATCTTAAACCTATGCTGTCTTGTTTATGATATTCCTACCATGGTAAAACGATTCTGACTACCTTTCATACCCTCTCCTTTGTAATCTTTCCAGTGTTTCTAGAATATTTAAGGCCATGCACTAAGCAGCCCCATGAACCTGCACGGTGACTGACATACCTGGCAGATTGCTTTCAGTGGGTGATATTTGATAGATTACCGGCATCTTAATTTCATTGTAAGTGAAAATGAAAGGCAATGTCTTATGTGTTTCATTACTGAACACAGAGATATTGGCCACTCCAGCGGTTGCCTGCAGGGTGAAAGGAATGGAATTAAATGATCTTTCAAGTCATTTTACTGAGCAGTTGAAATGTAACCAAATGGAAAGTTAAGTAAGCTCCAATAAAATATAACTCTGAGGAATGTTGCATTATAATTAACATGCAGCTCCTACCAGTAAACGTGATCCCAGTAAACCAGAATGTGTGCAGGCATCGAATTCATAACCAGCACAGCCTGCATCAGACAGCCTACCTGGTAATTATTGTTATGCATCTTACACAAGGTTAGTGGAGCTCTAGCAGAACCTGCAATTCACTCTAATAAATATTTATATCTGTTTCAAGCACGCTATATATTTCATGGATTACGTGTTCGGGTGAAGTTACGACATCCAACTGAATGAATTCCCCTTGCAGCTCCCATTTCAACCAACATTTATGATGCCTTGACATCATTATTATATTTTAGGGCACTTTGTGACAGGGCTGATGGATGGATACAGGAAATGGTTGTTACAGAGAATCGTTCTGTGATGGTGGGGGTCTATGTTCAGAGGTAACCCCTCAGGTCCCACACAGTACATCAAGTGCACGTCAAAGCCTAAACATCGTCACACGCTCCCTGTAACAAATGGGTTAATTTCATTGCTAAAATCTAAATTATTTTATACAGATTTATTTAAACTACACACACACACTGTAGTTTAGTTTATCTTTAGTTAGAGATACATTGCGGTAAACAGGCCCATCGACCCTACAAATCTGCACTGACCAAAACCCCTTATACAAACACTATCGTGCACATGAGGGACAATTTACAATCTTTACCCAAGCCTAATAATCTACAAGCCTGTACGTCTTTGTAGTGTGGGAGGAAACCGAATTACCCCGGGAAAACCCAAGCGGGGAGAACAAACAAACTCCGTATGGACAGCACTCCTAGTCAGGATTGAACACGGGTCTTTGGTGACATAATGCAGCACATCTATCTCTGCGCTGTTCCAGACTGTATAGCAGCAGGACATAGTCTAAACTTGTGGATTAGATATTCACACTCAGTTAGGTGTGAGGATTACAAAATGCTGGGAATTTCGTATTCATAGTTCCAAACTATGCTCCCAGTGGGATTGTGAGCTTGCTGTACTAGTGTGAAGGAGGAGGCGGGAAGCTGTCCAGTGAAAGTGACTGTTTGGCCCTGGATGAACAACACACTAGCCTAACACTCATTAGTCTGTAAAAGGACAGGGAGAGGGGGTGGAGGGTGAGGGGGAAGAGAGACAGGCTCGCACAGGTCAGAAACAATAAATCCCTCCACCCCATCCCCTCGACCCCATCTCCTTTATCCCACCCTCTCCGCTCCACACGCAACCCCACGTCATCTACACTACATGCATTGACCTCTTCTGCCCATTCACACCTACACCCACCACCTTTCTCCGCCCCACATTTCTTCCACCCCAACTCCTCCACTCCACATACTGCCTCCACTCCACATGCCCACCTCCATCCCACACACCAACCCCAGAACCCACACCTCCAATCCACTCCACATCTCAACGCACTCCCTCCACCTCAATGCACCCACTCTATCCGTTCTACACCTTACACTGCCCTAGAACCCGATACACCCCTCCACCCCACTCACCCCTTCATTCCAACACACTCTTTCCACCACACACACACACCTCCACCCAAGCGCCCTTCAACCACACATCACCCACTCACCCCTCCACCTCAACAACCCCATTCCACCCCAACAACCACTCCACCAATGCACACTTTCTCCACCCAACACACCCTCTCCACCCCATCCCCTCAAAACACCTCTGCTACCATACCCACACTGCCCAAACACCCCTCCACCAATCCATGCTGGCACCACCCTCTCCACCCCAACACACCCTCTCCAACCCAAGCACCTCTCCTTCCCATCCCATTGACCCACTCTCCCTTCAACCCAAAATAGACCCGCCAACACCAACCCCTTCACCCCACCCAGCCTCCGTCCCTGGCTTGCAGCAGCCCCTCACTACAAGGATGACCACCCACTCACAGGTGGAGTTCTGCAGGTTATCTCGAACAGGAATTGTGTAAGGAGTGTGCAGTTTTTCTCTCCAATCAGCACTGCAGTGTCGGGAGTGAAGCTGGAGCCGGATATTGTCAGGATGGTTCCACCTGAAACAGAAGAGCAGAAACAGTGCTCTGAATGTAAGGACAGTGGATGTGATGCCAAGTGGGCTTCAATTTCCAGTCTTGCCTCTCACTGACTATCCAGCTATTCTACCATTTACCCAACTCTCCCACCTGTTCTCATCTCCACACCCGATGGCAGTTCACCAGCCCTAACATCTAGTCTTAAATTGCACCGACCCCAGTCCTCACCACCTGCTCAATCCTGTTCAGGTGTCCATTGCCTCTGGGAGAAAATATCTTCTCTGGCACCAGTCTGCAAGATCTGGCTCCAACCCCAGATGTACTTCATAGAACAGGCTGCCCATTTCAAAGCACCAGAATCCTATTTTTCTCCATCCAGTGAGCCTCTTATATTGTACTGCTGCCTGCAGTGATTCACTGGAGCCCAGGAGACCAGCAAAGGCACTATAATGTGCACGTCTTTGTAATCTTTAGCCATAGTGGGTAAAAAGCTATTTTAAAATAATTTGTTTAAGAAACGCAAATTCACTTGGACCATTTCCGACATCTCCCTACCGTTTCTAGACCTCACTATCTTCATCGCAGGTAACAGACTACTGACCGACATCTACTACAAACCCACTGACTCCCATGGCTATCTGGACTACCTTTCTTCCCACCCTGCTTCCTGTAAGCCCTCTCTCCCCTACTCCCAATTCCTCCATCTATGCCGCACCTGCACCCAGGATGAGGTGTTCCAAACCAGGGCATCGGAGATGTCCTCATTCTTTAGGGAATGGGGCTTCCCCTCTTCGACTATAGATGAGGCTCTGACCAGGGTCTCCTCTATATCCCGTAGCTCCACTCCCACTTCCCACCCCCCCACTCGTAACAAGGACAGAGTCCCCCCTTGTCCTCACCTTCCACCCTACCAGCCGTCACATACAACAGATAATCCTTTGACATTTTCGCCACCCCAAACGGGATCCCACCACTGGCCACATCTTCCCATCTCCTCCCCTTTTAGCTTTCCGCAGAGACCGCTCACTCCATAACTCCCTGGTCAATTCGTCCCTCCCCACCCAATCCACCCCCTCTCCTGGTACTTTCTCTTGCAACCGCAGGAAATGCTACACCTGTCGATTTACCTCCCCCCTTGACTCCATCCAAGGACCCAAGCAGTCTTTCCAGGTGAGGCAGAGGTTCACTTGCACCTCCTCATCTAGTGCATTCGCTGTTCTAGGTGTCAACTGCTCTACATTGGTGAGACCAAGCACAGGCTTGGCGATCGCTTCGCCCAACACCTTCGCTTAGTTTGCATTAACCAACCTGATCTCCCGGTGGCTCAGCACTTCAACTCCCCCTCGCATTCCAAATCCAACCTTTCTGTCCTGGGCCTCCTCCATGGCCAGAGTGAGTCCCACCGTAAATTGGAGGAGCAGCACCTCATATTTTGCTTGGGTAGTTTACACCCCAGCAGTATGAACATTGACTTCTCCAATTTCAAGTAGTCCTTGCTTTCTCTCTCCTTCCCCTCCCCTTCCCAACTCTCCCACAGTCTACTGTCTTGTTTCTTCTTCCCGCTCCACCCATCCCCACATCAGTCTGAAGAAGGGTCTCGACCCGAAAGGTCACCTATTCCTTCGCTCCATAGATGCTGCCTCACCCGCTGAGTTTCTCCAGCATTTTTGTCTACTTTTAAAACCATTTGCATTTTGTAGGGTCTGGGTACTATTAGCAAAGATAGCAGTTACTGCCAATCCCCTGTTGCCCTCGGGTAAGTGGCTTGCATTTCATGGCAGCTAACTGCAGCGCTGACATCTGGACTCATGTTCAGGCCAGACAGCACAGGCTGTCTGCAGTCACAGAGATGCCAGACAAGGTACAGGCATATCTGCTATTGTCAAAGCTCGAGAACCAATTCCAAGCACATTGTCATTAATTCTCCACAGTCAGGACTCACAATAGTTCTGGGTGACCAATGTTTCCAAGCTAAGCATCCAACTCAAATTGGAGGAAACTTTGGCAACATCTGATGGTCCAGACTGGGTCCAGACAACTGGGATTCACAGACGGGCCTGATCGTTCTCTCTGATTTTGCACCACTTTTGGGCCCTTCAGTTCATTATCACCTCTCCTCATTCTTGTACCAAAGGATAACACCACAAGTTCTACATTAAGCTTCCTCGCCATGGGTCCACCTATCATCCCTACTCCCAGCAACCTGACCATATCCTCTTGCAGTCTGTTACACTCCTCCTCAATGACTGTCACCTGCAACAGTGCCCTGAACACCCAAATTCTCAATGCAAAAAGCAATCCATTTAAAACACATTTACTGCACAGTAGGTCTATAGATAGGCAGACGCTAGCTGAGTGAGGCAGGTTCAGTATCATAAGCACTGAAGTCTCTGAAATTATTCCTGCAGAAGAATAATTTCAAGGATTACCACTGTTTGCACTGATGCAGTAATCAAAAATGCACATCAGTGTACTTAATTTCTTCTGCATTTGAAATGAATCGGCATGTCCTGAAGGATTATCTCCAACTTCTACGATACACTAGAGAAAGTATTCCATACAGGCTGCATCTCAACCCGTATGACAACTACTGTGCTCTTGACTGGCTGAGCCTGCAGAGTGAGGTGAAGACAACCCAGTCCATCACAGGTACACAAAAATGCTGGAGAAACTCAGCGGGTGCAGCAGCATCTATGGAGCGAAGGAAATAGGAGACGTTTCGGCCCGAAACGTCTCCTATTTCCTTCGCTCCATAGATGCTGCTGCACCCGCTGAGTTTCTCCAGCATTTTTGTGTACCTTCGATCTTCCAGCATCTGCAGTTCCTTCTTGAACACCCAGTCCATCACAGGCTAGTCACTACTTAAGAACAGACTTAAGAATAGATTATTCCCCATAGTGATCAAATTCCTGAACTGATAACCTCATTCACAACAGAAGCATAAGAGACTGCAGATGCTTAAACTTAAGCAAACCATGGCTCCACGTACACTGATTCTTAACTCTACCTCATTTGATTATTCTGTTATTGCATTTTAGTATTTTTACTGCTATAAATTGCATTAAATTATTTTCACCATTATGTTGTTTTGCATTCATTGTTGTATTTATTGTTATATTCACCATTAGTATGTACACTTTATACTATGTGAGCACATGTGAACAAGGAATTTCATTGCATCCAATAAACGTATTGAATCAGAATCAGTTCAATCCTCCACATGGTCTGCTGGTTAAATGCTGCTCAAACTACGTCTTGCTTGATACCCAACTGAGAGCAGCATAGGTGTCCTTGTTACCTTAGAATTCTGCATGCCAAAGGGTTGAAATGAAAAGCTTGATATCTATCTATCTTCTATCTTTCTATACATAACTAAAACTCGTATCTTGTGCTCTTCCGGTTTTGCGATTTTTCTATTTGTGAAAATAAGGGTACGCAATAGTGCTACGATTTTTCATCACCTTACTTACCATTCTCCTGTGCTACAAGGGCAACAAGTTTAGTTCCGATCGATGGCATATTTTAAAAGGTTTAAAAATCTTAAAAACCGTGCATGTGCAGATTGGTCTGCTCTCCTGGCAGTCACCGCCACGCAGAACGGTCTCCCCTCCTGTCAGTTGCCTGGACGGCGACGCCCCTTCCTGCATCATTTGATTGGCAGAGTCCGCTGTCAGTCACGGGTGGCGCCTGCCTGGCGAGGAGAATCTAAAGCTGCAGGAGCGGAGTGAGCATCACTAACGCTCCGCAGGCTGGAGCTGCTTCTGCGGGCACCTCCGTGGTGTCGAGAGGGCAAGCGGCTGAGCTCACTTTACGGCCTCTGTGGTGTCCAGTCACGGGCGCCGTCGGCCGCTTCGACCGACATGGGCTTCTACCCGCGAGGCCCAGGCTGGGGTTCTATGCGTCGATCCAGGAGGCATCGAGACCGCGGCGTTGAGGCCTCGCGACGATGGGGCTGCGGCGACGGTGGGGCCGCGCGACAATGGAGAGGCGGCGGTGGTGGGGCCTCGCGGTGACGGTGGGGCCTCGCGGTGACGGTGGGGCCTCGCAGCGGTGGTGGGGCCTCGCGGCGGCGGTGGGGCCTCGCGGCGGCGGTGGGGCCTCGCAGCGGCGGTGGGGCCTCGCGGCGGCGGTGGGGCCTCGCGGCGGCGGTGGGGCCTCGCAGCGGTGGTGGGGCCTCGCGGCGGCGGTGGGGCCTCGCAGCGGTGGTGGGGCCTCGCAGCGGTGGTGGGGCCTCGCAGCGGTGGTGGTGGTGGGGCCTCGCGGGCGGCGGTGGGGCTCGCGGCGGCGGTGGGGCCTCGCAGCGGTGGTGGGACTCGCAGCGGTGGTGGGGCCCTCGCAGCGGTGGTGGTGGGGCCTCGCGGCGGCGGTGGGGCCTAGCAGCGGTGGTGGTGGGGCCTCGCAGCGGCGGTGGGGCCTCGCGGCGGTGGGTCGGGTCGGGGCCTCACGGTGGTGGTGGGCCTCGCAGCGGCGGTGGGGCCTCACGGTGGTGGCCTCGCAGCTGGGGCCTCACGGTGGTTGGGCCTCTCGGTGGTGGTGGGGCCTCGCTTTCGCCTGGGGCCTCACGGTGGTGGTGGGTCTGGGGGGGTGGAGGTGGCGGTGGGGCCTCGCAGCGGTGGTGGGGCCTCACGGTGGTGGTGGGGCCTCGCGGTGGTGGTGGGGCCTCGCGGTGGCGGTGGGGCCTCGCGGTGGCGGTGGGGCCTCGCGGCGGTGGGGCCTCGCAGCGGTGGTGGTGGGGCCTCGCGGCGGCGGTGGGGCCTCGCAGCGGTGGTGGTGGGGCCTCGCGGCGGTGGGGCCTCGCGGCGGTGGTGGGGCCTCGCAGCGGCGGTGGGGCCTCGCAGCGGTGGTGGGGCCTCACGGTGGTGGTGGGGCCTCGCGGTGGCGGTGGGGCCTCACGGTGGTGGTGGGGCCTCGCAGCGGCGGTGGGGCCTCGCAGCGGTGGTGGGGCCTCACGGTGGTGGTGGGGCCTCGCAGCGGTGGTGGGGCCTCACGGTGGTGGTGGGGCCTCGCGGTGGCGGTGGGGCCTCGCGGTGGCGGTGGGGCCTCGCGGCGGTGGGGCCTCGCGGCGGTGGGGCCTCGCGGTGGCGGTGGGGCCTCGTGGCGGTGGTGGAGCCTCGCGGCGGTGGTGGAGCCTCGCGGCGGTGGTGGTGGGGCCTCACGGTGGTGGTGGGGCCTCGCGGCGGTGGTGGAGCCTCGTGGCGGTGGTGGGGCCTCGTGGGGGGGGGTAGGGAGGGGAGAGGTTATGGAGGGAATGTCTGAGGGTAGGGGAAAGGAGAGGGAGGGAGTGATGGGGAGGGGAGGAGGAGATGGGAAAGAAGAGGGAGTGCTGGGGGATTAGGGGCAATGAGCTGCGCCTGCGCAGTTGGGGCTATGCGTGAGTGGTTGAATATTGCGTTGTGGGAATGGGTTGCATTGGGGGAACGGGTGAGTGGTGGAATATTGCGTTGGGAGAGCAGACCCAACGGGTCTACACTTAGTCTAGTTTTACACTAGTGCCAGAGACTGTTTGTCCTTTCAATTAATCTATTGAATAGAGCTGAAATCCGCACAAAATGTAGTTCAATGAAAACTTTAAACTTGACATCCATGGTCTTTGGTTCTTTTAAGTATCTGTCCACTGCTTGTGCTGAGGTTTTAAATATTATTGAATGGAGCAGTTTATTACTTTAACGATTAATTAAATCGCTATCCACCTATTTTGTAATCGTTACCTTCCGTACTGCCCTCAGAAGGAAAAATGCCGGTAACCTCCAGCTCATAGGTGAAAGTAAACATCCTGTTGCCTGAGTGTTTTGCAAAGCCAAGCTCGGCGATGTGGACTGTGAGTGGGGTCACTGTGGTGAAGCCTGGGCCAACCAGACAAGTAATTTCAGTATCTAATGATAAAATGAAAGCAAAATTACATCATTAAAATCAATCAATCACCAATAAAAGTATTATGCTGCTTGTAACATAACTCTCCCGAGTGAAATAAAGTACTTCAGTATTTGACCTGCTTCATTCTGGGCTCCTCTATTTGTCCCCACTACTGCTCCCTTTCCCCTTGTACTATTATCTTGTGCTCTATCCTGCCCTCTGGGCTATCATTGACCTTCCCTTGTGTTCTCAACCAACCCCTCCTTGTCCAAATTATAAATATATTAATCTCTGAATTATTCCAGTTCTGTTGAACAATTATTAACCTGAAACACTAATTCTGAGTCTCTCCAGAAATCTACTAGCACTTCCAACATTTTCTGTTTTAATTTCAGATTTCGAGAAAATGCAGGACTTTGTTTTCTAAAAACAAGCCATATCGCTGTTAAGATCTCCAGTGCGCTTTGGAGTCATGTTATGTCTGGTTATATTCGTTCAGTCACAGTGGAATGCTTTGCTCGGTTAAAAGCCCTCGTTAAGGATCTTGCCTTTGATTGCATAATTTCCCATTATGTACAACCTCCTAATGTATAGCACATCACATTTGCTTGGATTAAACTCAATCTGCTATCGCTCTGCGCATTTTTGTCAATATCCCGCTGTATACTTTGACAGCCTTCCCCACAGCCCGTGATCCCAGCCATCTTGGTGTCATCTGCAAATTTACTGATCAACCTATCTACGTTTATGTCCAAATCATGTGTATATATCACAAGCAAAAATCATCCCAGATCCCTGCAGAAGTCCTGTCACAGTTTTGATCTGTGCAGTATTTTGTAAGTGATTATGCAATAAAAGCTCTATATTAAGGAATTTAAAAAAAAACAGTAAACCACTCCCTCACTTCTGTGCTCCTCAGTTTATAAGGAGGGGCAGTGGGAGCAATGTTGTTACTCACGGGGTGTTTGGGAATGGAATGGTCTGCCTCAGGGAATGGCAGGGACCATCACATCCTCTAAGGAGAACTGTGGAAATATTTGGAGTTAAGTGAAGCATATGAATAGCATGAGGGAGCAGAAACGACACCCAGTGTTGGAGCTATGACCTCCGCCCTTGCTTCTGAAGAAACTGAGAGTAAAACACTAAGTGCTGAAGGAGCTCAGCGGGACAGGAAGCATCTGTGGACAAAATGAACAGATGATGTTTCCGGTCGGGACCCTTCTGCAGTTCCTTTCTCAGCTGCTGGAGACTGTACTGTCGAATGGCTGCTCCTGATGCATAGGAAGGAGCCCTCAGCTCTGCGTGGCAAGCCAGTAGTCCAGTGATTCGCCCCCACGCACCCCAAAGACACCTTTGGTTTTCAGCATCAGCTCACCAGTTACTCTCGTGATCGGACAATTGGCTTCTCCAATCACAACCCAGGTAGTGTCTGTCTTTGAACTGTTGGCGAACCGGTAGCCCGAGATGGTCAGGACCGTGCCTGAAAGAGCCGAACCTGCAGGGGCAAAGGGTAGAGTTAGACGTTGGTCACAGTCACTGTGGCCTGCTCTGGGCTGGACATTACAGGGTGTGAATTGGCACTGTGCTTTGGGCTTGACGTTCTACTGTGGGGAAGGTCACAGTCACCCTGTTCTGGGCTGGATGTAAGGTGGTGGGTATGATCATAGTCACTGCCCTGGGTTGGACGTTATATAGAGGACACATTTACTCCACCCTGGACTAGACTTAACATAGTGGACGTGGTCACTTTGTGCTGGTCTGTACATTATACAGTGGAAACGGTCACTAAACCTGCTCTGGGCTGGACATTACACAGCATGCATAGTTACTATAGACTGCCCTGGGCATGGGCAGTGGACATGGGCATACTATGCTGGTCTGGACATTACACAGTGGATGTGGGCACACTGTGCTGGCCTGGATATTACACAATGGGCATGGTCACTAAGGCCTTCTCTGGGCTGGACATTACACATTGGACACGGTCAACATGCCTTGCTATGGGTTGGGTGGTACAGTATGGCCACGACTGGGTGTTACACTGTGGGAAGGGCACTCTTGTGCTGGTCTGGATTTAAGATGGTGGATTCAGCTGCTCGGTTGGACATAACATGTGAAGGAGATACAGGCTGCAGCCTGAGGGACGTGCCCAGCATTTGCTGAAGGCAGGTGGAAGGAGGTGACCGTGGAGTTAGAACATGAGAGGAAACAGAGGAGGTGGAGGCCACCCGGCCCTTCGAGTCTTCTCCACCATTCAATCCCAGTCTTGCCTCAACACCTCTCCCTATACCCCTCTACTGTACTCTGTCAAACACTGAATTCAGTATATTTACTGGCTCTGCCTCCACAGCTCTGTCGATAGAGAAAATGAACATTCACAAACTGTTGAGAGAAGAAATGTCCCCTCACCTCCGTCTGAAATGAGGAAGCCCAGAAATGTTGGCCTCTTGTGCAACGTACCCCCCTGAGCGGAAACATTCCCCCCTGGTTTGAGCACATACCTCTGCTTGGGCTGAAGCCTGTAATGACTGGGGTTTTCGCAGAATTCCACATATATCCACAGTTTCCGGAGCAGTTGCTGGGAATGCCGTTGATGGAAACATGCACCTGTTGGGTAGGAAATGTCATGACAGCGGAGTGGTTCTGATCATCACCGTGCTGCAGGTTGTATTCACACTGTAAACCCCACGAGCACCAGCATTAATGGGGGGCTGTAATACTTGGCTGCCATTGCCAGGCAGCAACGCTAACCGCAGTTCCGCACCGCGGCTTTTGGGAGTCACTGCCTTGCAGCTCTGGTGACATGGGTTCCATCCCAACCTCCAGTGCTGTCTGGATGGTGTTTGCACCTTCTACTTGTGCATTTCCCCAGTTTCCTCCCAAAGGTACAGTGGAAGGTTAAATGGCTAATGTAAATTGTCCCTGGTGTCCCAGTGGGTGGTAAAATCTGGGGGAATTGATAGGAATGGCAAGAGAACAGTTAATAGGGAAAATTAATTGGGGAATCCATTTGGCATGAGACAAATAGTGTTGGCCAAATCGAGGTCATAAGGAAATGCAAAGTATTCTTCATGAGACTGATATCGAGAGCGGAAGGTGGATTGGTCCCAGATGAGGTTGAGGGAACCAAGAAACAGAGCCAGCTGAAACTGATGAATTTTCCAGCAGAGTCTCTGCTACTGACGTGTTAATCTAACACAGACCCTGACAGCATGGGCTGGGGGTGCCTGTTCAAGAGTTAAAACTGCTGTCGACCAGATTGATTAGATATGTAATACCAAAGCTAAACTCTGTGATGAGGCAATCTGGGGAACAGAATGGAGAAAACTGGAAATATAGTGGTTCAGGTAACGTCTGTAGAGTTTAATTGTCTAGGTGCTCTCCTCTTTTTCTTTCTATGTAATGAGAAAGCCTCATCACATTTAAATAATAAATGTTATTTCTCCCTCCTCAGATGCCTGTCTGACATATGAGTGTTTCCACTATTTCTGGTTGATGTTTGAGACAACAGATTGTGTACACCCATCAACTCGATGATCTTTGCCCCCGACCCAAGATCATTTTTAGTCTGCATATTCTTCTCTCTCTCAGGGTGTACTGGTCTAGTCATTGGTGATATAACCCACGTTTCCTGCACTTGTTGGGAAACAGAAGCAGCAAAGGGAAGGAAAACAATCTGCTCACAATCCCTCCAGATGTGATATATGCATAGGTGGGTGGAGGCCTAACTTGCAAAAGGATGAAGGGATTTGATTGCTGGTGAGGTTGGGGTGCAGTGGTGGTGGGGAAGGGGTGGGGGGCAGGGAGGGAGGACGAGGGGATGTGGAGAAGGACCAGAAATTTGTCAAACTGCACAGCTTAGGAAGGAAATCTTCTCACTGGGAATGGCTCCCATCTGGGAAATCTCTGGGTTTAAGTAAACATTTCATGATCAAAACCAGTAGATTGTTGCTGATTTGGGATTCTGGGGAATGTGGGATAAGAATGAGTAAATTGGATTGGGCTAGGGTGGGTTTCCAAATCAAGTCAGAA
Organism: Amblyraja radiata; assembly: GCF_010909765.2. NCBI lineage: Eukaryota > Metazoa > Chordata > Chondrichthyes > Rajiformes > Rajidae > Amblyraja > Amblyraja radiata. The sequence continues at coordinate 28,037,405 of NC_045959.1, read as the reverse complement.
TACAGGTGTAGTATAAATGGGGTTCCAGTATGGATTAGCCTTGGTCTAATTAACTGCGGAACAGGCTTGTGGGGGTTGGAGTGTGGATTCAACCAGCCATTTCACAGCAGGAGGGTGTGAAGAGTCTACTGTACATACCTGAGGCAGGGAGTGCGGGGTACGGAACAGGTCTCCAATCAGCCGCTGCCTGAACAGCCCTCCAGACTTCTTCTGGTAAACAGTAACTTGCGCATTGACTCCTTGAACATTTGAACCATTAACCTGTTCAACACAGGATCAACAGACATTTAATGCCACAATCTAATTTTGGTCATTTAATCAGAACAAATTTCACCAGGAAAACATGGCTGAAGCTCCATTTATTCCTATAAAGAGGATCCAGGCAGCTTGGCAAAGGCAGCATTTTATTGCCCATCTTTAATAGAGTCATAACATCACACAGCACAGAAACAGATCATTTGACCCATGCCAATCCAGATGCCACATCTAAGCTTGAAACATTTACCTACAGTTGGCCCATGTTACTCTGAACCTTTCTTATCCATGTACCTGTCTAAATGTTTTTTAAATGTTCTTATTATACCTACCTCAACTATTTCCTGTGGGAACTCATTCCATCTACCCACTACCCCGATGTGAAAAAGCTGCCCCTCAAATACCTATAACATCTCTCCCCTCTCATCATAAACCTATGCCCTATAGTTTTTGATTTCCCTATGCTGGTAAAATGTCTGTGCTTTCACCCTAACTATTTGTCTCATGATTTTATGCACCTGTATAAGATCACCCCTCAGCCTACAGCGTTCCATGGAATAAAATCCAAACTCTCCTTATAGTTCAGGCCTTCGCGACTGGCAACATTGACATAAATCTTTTCCGCACTCTTTCAATCTTAATGTCATCTTTCCAACAGCAGGGTGATCAAAACTAAACGCAATGCTCCATGTGCAGCCTCACCAATGTCTTGCACAACTGTAACATAACATTTCAACTTCTTTACTCAATTCCTTACTGATGAAGGTCAACATGTCAAAAGCCTTCTCCATCACCATATCCACCTTGATGCCATTTTCAGGGAACTATGTACCTTTATTCCTAGATATCTCTGTTTTCCAGCACTCTCTAGGATCCTACCATTCACTTTTCTGGTCCTATACAATAGTCTCATATAGTTATACAGCACAGAAACGGGCTCTTCGACCAAACTTGCTGACCAAGATGCCCCATCTGCACTAGTCCCACCTGCCTGCATTTGTCCCATGTCCCTCTAAATCTTTCTTATCCATGTGATTGTCCAAATGTCTTTTAAATGTAGTTATAATGCCCTTGCGAAGATGAGAGCCGACTTCTTGAACCAATGCAGCCTTTCTGATGAAGGTAATCCCACAGTAGAGAGGAGAGGGAGTTCCAGGACTTACACCTAGTGATAAAGAAGGAGTGGCCACCATGCAAGCTAATTTGGAGGAAATGATTCATCTGAGCAGTCATTGCCTACCCCTGCAGGTGGTATGTATATACAAGATGATTTCAATGGACTCACTGATAATAAGCAAGGGGCGGAATGAGACACTGATGATCATAGCCCAGCCATCTACCCCCACTCATTCCTCCATCTCATCCAATGCGTCTGATCATTACAACAGTAACATTGAATAGTGTTGAGGTTGATGTATACAACAGGCATATAGTTAGGAGGAGCAAAGTCCCACTTGGTCCCTTGAACCTGATCTATCACCTGGTCCCAGCCTGGTCTGTCCAGAGATCGGACAAATACGTTTTTTTTGGGGTCAGCCTCTCACCTGTAGTATGGGCTGTTTTCCAGCCTTCAACCACTTCACATTCCAGTAGCAACCTGAGCAGCTGCCCCTCCTCTGCACGGACACGCTCCCGATCTCAGGAATGCTTTGTAAAGTGTACTGCATTTCCAAGTCTGAGGCACTGACTGGCAATCCTTCAAAACAAAAAAACAACGATCAAAATGGGGCAGAGCGCCTGGAGTGTGGATCAGTGCATGATCTCTCATCCCCTCTCCTCCTCCCTCTTCCCCCCCCCCCCCCAATGCCCACCATTTGCTTGTCCAGTATCTCTCCAGCTCCCAATGATCACACCCTGTGATCAGCTCCCAGTGACTGGTGTCCCCAGTGACTGAATCCCATTGACACAGTTCCTAGTGACCCAGTTACTAGTGACCTGTCCCTAGTGAACGGATTCCCATAACCAGGTCTCAGTGACCCAATGATCAACAACCAATGACCCCGTGACTAGCTCCCAGTGACCCAATGACCGACTTCCAGTGACCTCTCTCAATTTCAGGCACCTCAGACCCAATCACAGCAACTGACTGCAGGAAGCACTGACCAGATCTGACCACCTATAGGGGCTGGAATTAGTTGTGTTCTCTTCACATCCGGTCCTTCTGCCAGTGCCCCTCACTCTGTGCCCTACGCTTACCACCTCCAGGAAATCTATATCGACCTCCCTTAACGCCCTTGTGGTTTTCAGTGGCCAACCTACAATTCCCGCACTGATAACTGACACTGGGTTCTCTCATCTACTCGTCTTCCCACCCGCAGAGTCAGAGTGCCTAGTTTCTCGCAGGATTCCCTCTGATTCCTGCTATAATTCTGCTAGGTCAGGGTGGCGCATGGCCCCCTGGGGAGAATTTTCACAAATCCTGAAAACTTTTTTACCCAGAGAGTTGTTAGTCTGTGGAATTCTCTGCCTCAGAGGGCGGTGGAGGCAGGTTCTCTGGATGCTTTCAAGAGAGAGCTAGATAAGGTTCTTAAAAATAGCGGTCAGGGGATATGGGGAGAAGGCAGTAACGAGGTACTGATTGGCGATGATCAGGCATGATCACATTGAATGGCGGTGCTGGCTCGAAGGGCCGAATGGCCCACTATTGTCTATTGTAGATGTAAAAGTAACCCTATCAATTTCCTCTTGTATGATGAAAGACTGCAGAGGATTTTGGGACAATCTCAGTACTGTGCTGGAATCAGTGCTGACTGTGTTTGCTCCAACAGGATGTGGTCGGACCACCCTGCAAGCACTGACTAGAATACTACCTGCCTGGGCTCCAGCCACAGGCTTCAGGAGTAGGACCTGAACCCACAATGTGCAGGAGGTGAAGGAGCAGAGCGAGGGTACAAACCCCAAATCCAAACAGGTGAGGCATTACCGAGACAGAAAGTTAACCTGGTCAATCTCTCTGGGGTATAAATGGGAATAAGGCAGATAGATCTTGTTTGCTGTCCCTTTGAAAACTGATAAATGAGATCAGGCTCAGTCCACATATCTCTCAGGCTGGGTGTGACAGGACAAATCTCCTAGTGGACTAGAGCACTGAATATGTCAGATATCCTACAGAACTTAAACCTTCCCGTGGCATGGGACTTCATACAGAGTGGCACTTCCAGCAGGCAAGCACATTGAGAGCTGATCTCCAAAAATCCCCACCTCTCAATACTCACCTTTCAACTGTCGGCCGAAGGTTTCGATGTCCAGAGTGCCGGTGATGGGGGGAGATGCTGCCTGTGTTCTCCGCACTCTTATCAAGGACCCCTTGGGCCAAGTGATGCCCTGGAAGGTGGCCTCATTCTTTGTGACGTTGGATTCAAGCTGAAAAATATTCATGGCAGGCGTCAGACTTCCTGATGGGGAATCCTAGTCTTCCATGGGGCTTCTTCTGGTCTACTGTTGAACACAGGCAGGAAAGCCCAAGAGAAGATCAGGCTGTATGGCCAGTTACACCGATGCTGCTGAGACCCACTAAGATGTAGTGGGACATTGGGGAAAATCCCATGTATTCTTCTTTGGAGCGAAGGGTTCCAAACAATGGGATCAACATTGGAACTAACCTCCCTTAACCACATGTGGAGCACCCCTAACCAACCAGGAACATAGTCCATGTGTGGGACACCCTTGACCAACTAGTGAGACACTTCAAGTGTCACGACTATACATGATTTCAATTGAGCCATCCACAATGTACAGATACACGATAAGGGGAATAACTATAGTGCAAAATAAAGTCCAGTGAAGTCCAATTAAATATAGCATCTCAAACCAACGAGCGACATGTGTGAAACACCCCTAACCATGGAGCAACACACTCCACATGCCGAGCATCTCAAACGAACATTCCGTGTGTGGAGCACCCCAAACATGGCAGATTCCGTGCATGGAGAGGAGGGGCAGACTCATTCCACAACCTTGTCCCAAGCACATGTTAAAATGAATCCCATTTTCCAAGCTGCTGGCTCACAGTGCCATTACTCTCATCTTCCTCTGCCAAAAGTATTCAGAGCTCCTAGGTGGGCTATGGCTGGAGGTGGTGTCCAAAGTAATTGGAGCTGTACTGGGGTTCCTGTGCTCGTTCAGTGTCTCCACATTACAGGAATTAACAGGGGGAAAAACAGCATCATACAAAGGGGGGCAAGATCATACAAAAAGTGGAGAGTCTGCAAGATTTCTGGATCATGCCTGGGCTACCTCCAGTGCAGAGTAGGGTAGCTGAGTAACTGTGGAGCATTGCATAGAAGGGCGTTCTGCAGCAAATGAGCAGCAGGGTGGAGGGAGTGCATGTTTAGGGTGGTAAAGTGGGTGTCAATGAAGTGCAGCCATCAAGGTTTCTGACTTGTTTAAGCTACACTCAGAAGTAAGTTGGAAGTATCCCTGCACTATCCTGACCTGTGCTTTATAGATCCGATAGTGTCCATGTCATACTGACCTGAGCAAAACCAATCTCTAGCAAAGGAATGTTGAAGCTACAGTTGAAGGGAACCATGATTATCTCATATTCATTGGTTGAGTTGTCATTCAAGGCTTCATTTCGTGTTACGATGAACTGCTTAATAAGAATCCCTCTGGCAATCAATGGTGGGAGAGATCTCACTGGAGGACCTGTGGGTTAAAAATTACACTCACAGGACAGGGCAGTACCACAAAACCATATAATGTCGACACAAGAACGGCAGATGCTGGTTAACCACACGATCCTGGCACAGTCAGTAGAGCCACTGCCTCTCACGGGTGGTCACCGTGGCGCAGCGGTAGAGTTTCTGCCTTACAGCGAATGCAGCGCCAGAGATCCGGGTTCGATCCTAACTACGAACGCTGTCTGTACAGAGTTTGTACGTTCTCCCCGTGACCTGCATGGGTTTTCTCCAAGATCTTCGGTTTCCTCCCACACTCTAAAGAAGTGCAGGCTTGTAGGTTAATTGGCTTAGTAAATGTAAAAAATAAATAATAATTTTCCCTGGTGGGTGTAAGATAGTGTTAATGTGCCAGGATCGCTGGTCGGCATGGACCCGGTGGGCCAAAGGGCCTGTTTCAGCGCTGTATCTCTAAACTAAACTAAACTCACACTGCCTGAGACTTAGGTTCGATCCTGGCCATGCAATCCGTGTGGAATTTGCATGTTCTCTCTGTCTGGTTTCCCCACGGTGCTCTGGTTTCACAAGAACATGCGGCTCAGGATGTTAATTGGACGCTGTGAATTGTCTTGTGTGTAGGTCATAGATTCATAGAGTCAACATGGAATCAGGCCCTTCGGCAAAACTTAAACATGCTGACCAATTTGTCTAACCAAGCTAGTTCCACTTGCCTGCACTTGGCCAATATCCCGTCTAACATTTCCTATGTATGTAACTATCCAAGTGTCTTTTAGATGTCATCATTGTACCAACCTCCACCACTTTCTCTGGCAGTTTATTCCATATGCAGGTTCTCACTGCATATTGTGTGAAAAAGTTATGTATGTGGTAGAATCTTGGGGAATGTCTGTGGGATGTTGGGTTAATTATTGAGAGGGTCAGAACTGGACCTAGGGTTGAGATTTTTGATTGGAGAAAGGCTAACTTTGATGAGATGCGAAATGATTTAAAAGGAGTGAACTGGGACATTTTGCTTTATGGGAAGGATGTAGAAGAGAAATGGAGGACATTTAAAGGGGAAATTTTAAGAGTACAGAATCTTTATGTTCCTGTTCGGTTGAAAGGAAACAGTAAAAATTGGAAAGAGCCCCGGTTTTCAAGGGAAATTGGACATCTTGTTCGGAAAAAGAGGGAGATCTACAATAATTATAGGCAGCATGAAGTAAATGAGGTGCTTGAGGAGTATAAGGAATGTAAAAAGAATCTTAAGAAAGAAATTAGAAAAGCTAAAAGAAGATATGAGGTTGCTTTGGCAAGTAAGGTGAAAGTAAATCCAAAGGGTTTCTACAGCTATATTAATAGCAAAAGGATAACGAGGGATAAAATTGGTCCATTGGAGAGACAGAGTGGACAGCTATCTGCAGAGCCAAAAGAGATGGGGGAGATATTGAACAATTTATTTTCTTCGGTATTCACCAAGGAGAAGGATATTGAATTATGTGAGGTAAGGGAAACTAGTAGAGTAGCTATGGATACCATGAGTTTCAAAGTAAAAGAAGTACTGACACTTTTGAAAAATATAAAAGTGGATATGTCTCCAGGTCCTGACAGGATATTCCCTAGGACATTGAGGGAAGTTAGTGTAGAAATAGCCGGGGCTATGACAGAAATATTTCAAATGTCATTAGAAACGGGAATAGTCCCCGAGGATTGGCGTACTGCGCATGTTGTTCCATTGTTTAAAAAGGGTTCTAAGAGTAAACCTAGCAATTATAGACCTGTTAGTTTGACTTCAGTGGTGGGAAAATTAATGGAAAAGATACTTAGAGATAATATATATAAGCATCTGGATAAACAGGGTCTGATTAGGAACAGTCAACATGGATTTGTGCCTGGAAGGTCATGTTTGACTAATCTTCTTGAATTTTTTGAAGAGGTTACTAGGGAAATTGATGAGGGTAAAGCAGTGGATGTTGTCTATATGGACTTTAGTAAGGCCTTTGACAAGGTTCCTCTTGGAAGGTTGGTTAAGAAGGTTCAACTGTTGGGTATAAATGCAGGAATAGCAAGATGGATTCAACAGTGGCTGAATGGGAGAAGCCAGAGGGTAATGGTGGATGGTTGTTTGTCGGGTTGGAGGCAGGTGACTAGTGGGGTGCCTCAGGGATCTGTGTTGGGTCCTTTGTTGTTTGTCATGTACATCAATGATCTGGATGAAGGTGTGGTAAATTGGATTAGTAAGTATGCAGATGATACCAAGATAGGGGGTGTTGTGGATAATGAAGAGGATTTCCAAAGTCTACAGAGTGATTTAGGCCATTTGGAAGAATGGGCTGAAAGATGGCAGATGGAGTTTAATGCTGATAAATGTGAGGTGCTACACCTTGGCAGGACAAATCAAAATAGGACGTACATGGTAAATGGTAGGGAATTGAAGAATACAGTTGAACAGAGGGATCTGGGAATAACCGTGCATAGTTCCTTGAAGGTGGAATCTCATATAGATAGGGTGGTAAAGAAAGCTTTTGGTATGCTAGCCTTTATAAATCAGAGCATTGAGTATAGAAGCTGGGATGTAGTGTTAAAATTGGACAAGGCTTTGGTGAGACCAAATCTGGAGTATGGTGTACAATTTTGGTCGCCCAATTATAGGAAGGATGTCAACAAAATAGAGAGAGTACAGAGGAGATTTACTAGAATGTTGCCTGGGTTTCAACAACTAAGTTACAGAGATAGGTTGAATAAGTTAGGTCTTTATTCTCTGGAGCGCAGAAGGTTAAGGGGGGACTTGATAGAGGTCTTTAAAATGATGAGAGGGATAGACAGAGTTGATGTGGACAAGCTTTTCCCTTTGAGAATAGGGAAGATTCAAACAAGAGGACATGACTTCAGAATTAAGGGACAGAAGTTTAGGGGTTACATGAGGGGGAACTTATTTACTCAGAGAGTGGTAGCGGTGTGGAATGTGCTTCCAGTGGAAGTGGTCGAGGCAGGTTCGTTGGTATCATTTAAAAATAAATTGGATAGGCATATGGATGAGAAGGGAATGGAGGGTTATGGTATGAGTGCAGGCAGATGGGACTAAGGGAAAAAAGTTGTTCGGCACGGACTTGTAGGGCCGAGATGGCCTGTTTCCGTGCTGTAATTGTTATATGTTATATGTTATATGTTATATGTAAATGGGTGGTTGATAGTCAGCACCGACTCAATGGGCCAAAGGGCCTGAGTCAGTACTGTTTGCTTCAGTAGTATTACATTGATATTTTGCCTCAGCCGTCGTACTTTGAATTAGGCACTTCAGTCATGTCTTCCAAGGTAATTTGGAAAGTCTGGTAACTTGTGTACAAATATGGATCAATGGCAACTCGGTACAGCAGGCTCAGATGACCTGTCACAGACAGGAGTCACAATCCACAAACCATGTGACAACAGCTGTAGCAAAATAACAGGCCCTTCAAGCCTGCCCCACCTTTCCATCAGATCATGCCTGATATTCCATTTACCCATCTTCAGTGTGTGTCCCTGGATATGCTGACCTAATATAACTGATCCAATCCCTCAACCTCCAGGATGCTTAGAAGAACATTTGGTACATGGGACCTGTGCTTTTGTTGAAGACCTATGCACGTCACAGAGAACAGCAGGACTCCATGGATTTAATGCTCCTTTTCTAGGTTTTGTAAGGTCAGCGTTGGTTTCCCCAATGCTGACACAGATATTCCTGACTATAATCTTTTGGAATCTACATTCCATGGCTGCTTTGACCCGCATTAGTTTGAAACTCAGGTTTTTAACACAAAATACCTTTCTGACTGCTGGTTGTAGCGTGTTGCCCAATATACACGGTGTCCACAAAGTAATCCTGGTTTGATCTCTTCAACAGTGCGATTGATTTTAGCATGAAGTTGGTCCCTGTGGAATATGCAGCCTGTACAGAGCTGAGCAAATTGATGCAAGTGTAGGACCACCTGGAAGCAGGAGCACATGATTATGGCATTATAGTTCTGCATAGTTTTCCCTGTCAGCCTCAAAATCCAACTACTCACCAGTACCAGAACCACAAGTATAAAGGGAGAAGCTTCTAGCTGGTTGAGAGGGTGTGAAGCAATAATAATGACAATAAAAAAACAGCAGTATCCTGAATATGAAAACTGATGACCCATCTAATGAGATTTCAAATGAATATCGAGGAGAATCATCTCTTCTTGGGGGAAATGTGGGGTTATTAGAAAGCAGATGTATGACAGTATCATGCTGAAAAAAGCATCCATGGATTATGGATTTCAGTGGATTATAGTCAGGGGTATCTGGGTCAGCAATGACAATGGAAACATAGGGAAGGAGCATCAAATCCATGGAGACCTGCTGCTCTGTGACGTGCATGGCTCTTCACCAAAAACACAGCTCTGACGTCCCCAATGCCCCTCTGTGCATCGTGGAGGGGTTGGGTCAGTTTTGTTGGGTCAGGGTATCCATGGATTATACTCTAAAGAGTATCCCAGTGCACTTTACAGCTGATGAGGAAAGTTCTCAACTGTTGCAGCACAGTAGTCCATGTATACACAGCAAGTTCCTACAGGCACTACCATGATACACAACCAGTTTGTTGACCAGTTCACTTTTCTAATCTTTTTCAGCCCCTGGCCAGTATTTATTGTCCATCCCTAATTGCCCTCAGGAAGATGGGGGCAGGTGCAGTTTTGAAACTCTCAGCTCTTCTGGTGAGAGTATTCTCTCAGTGGTGTTGGGAAGGGAGTTCCAGGAGGTAGAGCCAGTGAAGATGCAGTTCCCAGGTATTATTTCCAAGTCAGAATGCAGTGATTTACTTGGCTGAGGGGTAAATGGTGGCTGGGAATCCAAAAGAACAAGCTTGTGTTTCAATGTCCAGGGGCATGGGATTGCACTTCAATTCAATGTCACATCTGAAAGATAGCTCCTCAGAATTTGTGATACATCTTTGGTACTGCATTGCTTTTCCACTCCAAGCTATAGACTCTGAAGGGAACTGTAACCCTTGCTGTTTGGGGGTTTGGATTATTCTGATGGTTTGAAAAGCAACCCCCCATTCTATTTATTACTGGACTTGGGACCAGGACCTCCCTCCTTTACCTTTCTTTCGAACATAGTTTTGTTTTGCCAGATGACCCAATAGAAAAAAACTAAACATGAAAGATCCTTATTATTGAACTTTGGATTTTGTTTAGAAAGGATTGCAGACAGTGATTGGAGCATACTGTTTATCAAGTGTATAAATTAACCCCAAATTACCTAATATGATAAATACTTACTGATTCTCTTGAGCAAATCTGTATTCCAGCCAAAAATATCGGGAAATTGTTTGGCTTTTATCATTGTAACTCAGCAACAGCTGAATATTATCTTTCAAAATTCCTTTATATGCAAAGCAAAGCTGAAAGCATGGTTAAAGTCACATTAACTACATTATTTTAATCAGTGTTTCCTATCTAAGAATCTGTTTTTTAATATTCTGCGCACATCTAATAGCTGGAAATTAAGCTTCGAGCAGAATAAAGAATCAGGAAGTCCATGACCCAGTTAAATCAATTCATGTTTAAAAATTAGGTAAATGAAACATGCAAGCTTTTAACGGGAGTCTTGGAAATTTTCCGCTAAAATGCATCTCCATTGACCACAGTTCATCAGAATTATACCTGAATGCCCGTTGAATTTCTTTTGAGTATATTCAGAATTTGGAGAAAGTGCCCTAAGACACGAGTTCAATTTAGGGAAGCAATAATTTTGGTTCAGATTTACCCTCCATTCCTCCCCAACTCTCTTCCCTCTTCTCCACTCCTGCCCTTTCCCACTGGACTTACAATTTCCACATGTAGAGGGCCGGACACCAAATGCCTATGGGGTTGTCACAGATGATCGCATTCCCTCGGCAACCATTGGATAGCCAATGATTGAGTGAAGGATCAGCCAGGGGTAGAAGCTGGGAAGTCCCTGTAAATCACTGCACAACAGTAGAGTACACAGAATGATTTGTTCCATATGCAATGTAGGAAACATAATAGAAGTGGGGTTTTGAATAAGATCTGCTTTCACACATGCATTAACATCTCATAGGGGTCACTCCTATGCCCATCCCCCTCATTCACCTGGAGAATGTGGAGACATTTCTTCATGCATAGGGTAGCAAATCAATGGAATTCCTACTCCAGACAGCTGTGTGTCTTAGTGGTTACATTTATTTGGGGCTTAGCTAGATGGAATTTTGGATTGATCGAGGGTTATACAGACTGGGTGAACAGAGTTGATGTAGGAGATCAACCATGATGTTATCAAATGACAGACCAAACTGAAGGGCAGAGTGGTCTCTCCTAGTCTGGTCTGTTCTCTAATACACATGTCGAGGACCACGGATCATTGAGCATTGCACATTAAAATGAAAGTAAACAAAGTAACTGCGGTCTCACCTGTTTGTAGACGTTTAACAAGATTGGCTGGTGCGACTGTGCATAGCGAAACAGATAGTAGGGGTTTTTGACTGAGTATCGTCCACAGAACGCATCTGTCTCCATTGTCACCTGGCCACTATGGGAGGTCTGCAAAGCCCAGAGGGGGAAAGCAAATTACATTCTATTGATGGATTAGAATGAGAATCCAGGAAATGGAATTCAACTCCATAGTGGTGGGCTGGGGTCTGGGGAATGGGTTCAAGTCAGAAGGTTGCGTTCAGATCTGAGGGATGCATGTAGGTCAAGGAATTGGGTTCAGGTCTGAGGGGTGGGATTAGGTCGAGAGGATGGGTGCATCTGGGGGGTGGGTTTAGGCCAGGAGCGGGTTCAGGTCTGAGGAGTGATTTCAAGTTGGTGTGGGTGGATTCAGATTGGTGGGCAGGCTCGAGTTGGGTGGGTGGGGGGTTGGGTGGGGGTTGGGGGGTGGGGGGTGGGAGGGATCAGGTCTGATGGATGGGTTCTGGTTGAGAAAGAGATCATAGGTCAAAGTGGATGAGCACAGACTTGAAGAGATGTGGTGCCCTCTAACAGGACAAGCTCAGACCTTTTGCCGGTAGGGTCAGATTTTGATTGATTGAAAGATGCTGCAGGCCCTATGGCCCACCGTCCATAGATCATCCATTCACACTATGTGTCGGATGTTGGTTTATATCCAAGACAGACACAACATTCTGGAGAAACTCAGCGGATCAGGTACCATCTCTGGAAAAAAGGTAGAGGCGATGTTTGGTAGTCTAAGTAAGAGTTCCGACCCAAAATCTATTTATTTTCTCAAGAGATGCTGCCTGACCCACTGAGTTACTCCAGCATTTTGTGTTTATACATTCACAGCAGTTCTTTTAATCCACTTTCACATTCACACCCTACACACGGAACAATTTACAGAGGCCAATTGACCTACAAACCTGCTAGTCCTTGGGATCTGGGAGGAAACTGGAGCACCCGGAGGAGAACCATGCTGTAGCATGGTGTACATGCAAACTCAATACAGATAACATCCGAGGATCGAACACAGGTCTCTAGCCATGTGAGGCAATAGTTCTATCAGTTGTGCCACTGAGCAGGATAGCAAGAGCTCAGACCTGAATGGCCAGTACACCCACAGATGTTGCCTGACCAACTGAGTACCTCTGGCATTTTGTTTTTTTCTCAGGATGCCAGCATCCACAGTATATTCTGTCTCCAGGGGCACTCACCTGCTCTTCACACCGTTGCACATTCACCTCCCTACATCTCGCAGACCATCCTTCAGACTGAGGCAGAGACAAACTCGCCACCCTGAGACTGACACCACTACTCAGCTTCTAAACTACAGGAAATGTGTGTTCAGGACTCGGTGAAACTGATTGAAAGTGTGATTCGATTGATTGATGAATTCCTATTTAGGATACATACCATTGCTTCAAAATCATTGAAATACTTGACTGCATAACCATTCTTGTAGCCAGCTATGTGTTCAGGACACTTCACTCCCATCAGTTCATCCAAAGCAACTTTGACCTGTGGAGAGAGATTTCAGTGGATAGATTATTGACGACCCTTCCTTGACCTATAGCCAGGCAGCCTCAGGCCCTTGGCTTATATAACCATATAACCATATAACAATTACAGCACGGAAACAGGCCATCTCGACCCTTCTAGTCCGTGCCGAACACGTATTCTCCCCTAGTCCCATATACCTGCGCTCAGACTATAACCCTCCATTCCCTTCCCGTCCATATAACTATCCAATTTATTTTTAAATGATAAAAACGAACCTGCCTCCACCACCATCACTGGAAGCTCATTCCACACAGCCACCACTCTCTGAGTAAAGAAGTTCCCCCTCATGTTACCCCTAAACTTCAGTCCCTTAATTCTCAAGTCATGTCCCCTTGTTTGAATCTTCCCTACTCTCAGTGGGAAAAGCTTATCCACGTCAACTCTGTCTATCCCTCTCATCGTTGTAAAGACCTCTATCAAGTCCCCCCTTAACCTTCTGCGCTCCAAAGAATAAAGCCCTAACTTGTTCAACCTTTCTCTGTAACTTAGTTGCTGAAACCCAGGCAACATTCTAGTAAATCTCCTCTGTACTCTCTCTATTTTGTTGACATCCTTCCTATAATTAGGCGACCAAAATTGTACACCATACTCCAGAATTGGCCTCACCAATGCCTTGTACAATTTTAACATTACATCCCAACTTCTATACTCAATGCTCTGATTTATAAAGGCCAGCACACCAAAAGCTTTCTTTACCACCCTATCTACATGAGATTCCACTTTCAGGGAACTGTGCACAGTTATTCCCAGATCCCTCTGTTCACCTGCATTCTTCAATTCCCTACCATTTACCATGTACGTCCTATTTTGATTTGTCCTGCCAAGATGTAGCACCTCACACTTATCAGTATTAAACTCCATCTGCCCACTCTTCCAACTGGCATAAATCTCTCTGTAGACTTTGAAACTCTACTTCATTATCCACAACCCCACCTATCTTAGTATCATCTGCATACTTACTAATCCAATTTACCACACCATCATCCAGATCATTGATGTACATGACAAACAACAGTGGACCCAACACTGATCCCTGTGGCACCCCACTCGTCACTGGCCTCCAACCTGACAAACAACCATCCACCATTACTCTCTGGCATCTCCCATTCAGCCACTGTTGAATCCATCTTGCTACTCCACCATTAATACCCAACCATCTAACCATGTCTAACCATGTCTAATGACATTTGAAATATTTCTGTCATAGCCCCTGCTATTTCTACACTAACTTCCCTCAATGTCCTAGGGAATATCCTGTCCGGACCTGGAGACTTATCCACTTTTATATTTCTCAAAAGTGTCAGTACTTCCTCTTCTTTGAATCTCATAGTTTCCATAGCTATACTTGTTTCCCTTACCTCACATAATTCAATATCCTTCTCCTTGGTGAATACCGAAGAAAATAAATTGTTCAATATCTCCCCCATCTCTTTTGGCTCTGCAGATAGCTGTCCACTCTGACTCTCTAATGGACCAATTTTATACTCGTTATCCTTTTGCTATTAATATAGCGGTAGAAACCCTTTGGATTTACTATCACCTTACTTGCCAAAGCAACCTCATATCTTCTTTTAGCTTTTCTAATTTCTTTTAGCTTTTCTAATTTCTTTCTTAAGATTCTTAAGATGCTTAGAAACATAGAAACATAGAAAATAGATGCAGGAGGCCATTCGGCCCTTCGAGCCAGCACTGCCATTCATTATGATCATGGCTGATCGTCTCCTATCAATAACCCGAGCCTGCCTTCTCCCCATATCCCTTGACCCCACTAGCCCCTAGAGCTCTATCTAACTCTCTCTTAAATCCATCCAGTGACTTGGCCTCCACTGCCCTCTGGGGCAGGGAATTCCATAAATTCACAACTCTCTGGGTGAAAAAGTTTTTTCTCACCTCAGTCTTAAATGACCTCCCCTTTATTCTAAGACTGTGGCCCCTGGTTCTGGACTCGCCCAACATTGGGAACATTTTTCCTGCATCTAGCTTGTCCAGTCCTTTTAGAATTGTATATGTTTCTATAAGATGCCCCCTCATCCTTCCAAACTCCAGTGAATACAAGCCTAGTCTTTTCAATCTTTCCTCATATGACAGTCCCGCCATCCCAGGAATCAATCTCGTGAACCTACGCTGCACTGCTTCCATCACAAGGATGTCCTTCCTCAAATTAGGAGACCAAAACTGTACACAATACTCCAGATGTGGTCTCACCAGAGCCCTATACAACTGCAGAAGAACCTCTTTACACCTATACTGAAATCCTCTTGTTATAGCTTCTTGTTGGAGTATAGTTACCAGGAGATAATAATCAATGTCTTATCCCATTACCATTCCAGGCAAGCTATTCCCAAGAAATGCTTGAATCGGTTTCTCAAAGTGCAAGCTCTAGTGGCCAACTCAAAGTCAACCTCATTGTGCTGGTAGTTACTGCTATGTACATTGTCCAGTAATGAGAAGAGAGGCTGGGATCCCTCCTTAGTGACTTCCAAATTGCCACTAGTTGCAGCATGGGTTACATCGACTGCATTAACTTCCCATGAAACTCTACACAGAGAGTCGGAGCATCCTGTGGCTCCTCACTCCAAGCCTATGCCCCACCATGCCAACCCAACAGATCATTCCCATCCACCACTAACTCTAAAATGCATAGTATAGTGGTGTAATATATCGCAAACAAATACAAGTGCACTGAGCGAGCTGTGACGCACCTCATCAACAGTTGCTGCCCATGGAAGGGGTCTGGAATTGATCCCCTCCAGCCTCAATGTGAATGTATCCATACTGGGCCTTCCTTGGACTTGTTCTACCACTTCAATGCTGATGTTACTTCCTCCCATTACCTCGTGCTGGAGAAAATCAAAATCCCCTTCACAAAAACATCAGAAAACAGTGTTAAAGATGCAAGGGATTCCACATACCTTATATTCATTAGAAGTGCGTGAGGGAGCGTGTTGGAATATATGTGTGAAACGTGAGTGAAGGAAGAATAGACATGTGTAGGGACACTTGGGACAGAGATAGAGTGTGCGTGTGCGTGTGTGTGTGTGTGTGTGTGTGTCTGTGAGTGCGTGTATAGGATATCTGTATATGTTTGTCAATGTGGTACACGTGTGTGGCATATGGATTAAAGGGTATGCATGCTGGGTGCATGCGTGGTGCATGTGTGTGATGTGTGTATGTATGTGGTGTGTGAGAACAAATAGGAGTCAGGTTAGGGGAGGTGGGCAGGAATGAGAAGGGATGATTGCATGACAAGGTCACAAGAATGAGGACACCTGTGTGACAACAGACTGCTGTGAGACTCAGCCGTGAACAAGGTGTGGAAGAGGGGATTGTCAGACAGAGCAGGTCAGTATGCTTACTGGTAGAAAGAGACATTGAGAACAGGTGTACAAGCAGAGGCACCATTTACCTCTTGTGGATATGAAGGTCACCGTGTGGGAAAAACCTTGGGTGATTGCCGTGCTTGTCACTTTCACGTTATCGGGTCTAATTGACCACAGATCGTTTAAAGCCTGTTCAATCTGTTTGCCTGAAGCATCTGCTGGAAGAAATTCTAGGGAGAGGGAAAATAGCCGAGTGTCAACGACTCAGAATAAGGAAATGTCCTCAAAGCAACTAGAAATGTTGTTATAGTGGCTGCCTCAACTACCTCCTCTGGCAGCTTGTTCCATATACCACCATCTATGTGTAAAAGTTGCCCCTCAGATTCCTATTAGATCTTTCCCCTCTCACCCTAAACCTATATAATCTGGTTCTTTATTCTCCTGATCTGGTTAAAAGACTGTGCATCAACCCTATCTATTCTCTTCATGTTTTTATACATCTCTATAAGATCAACCCTAAACCTCCTGCCTTATGAGAAATAATGTCCTGGTCTCCCAACCTCTCCCTGTAGCTCAGGTCCTCATGTACTGGCAACATCCTTGTGAATCATCTTTGCACTCTTTCCAGCTTAACAATTTGAAGCTTTTTCCAGTTTCCAATAGCAAGGTGGTCGAAATTCAACACAATACTTCAAATGCAACCTCGCAAACATGCTGCACAATTGTAACATAACATCCCAACTTCTACTCAATGCCCTGGATGATAAAGATGAATGCACTGAAAGCTTTCTTGACAACCCTATTTACTTGTCATTTTCAGGGAACAATGTACCTGCATTCCTAAATCAATCCTAAAGACCATGCCATTCACTGTGAAGATCCTGCTCTGGTGTGACTTCCTGAAATGCAGCACTTTCACCTGCATTAAACTCCATTAGCCATTCCTCAGCTCACTTGACCAGCTGATCAAGTGCCCGCTGAAATTTTTAATAATCATCTTCACTGTCCACTATATGGCCTACTTTAGTGTCATCTGCAAAGTTACAATCATGCCTTGTACATTCTCATGCAAATTGTTGAAATAAACCATAACAAAGGGCTGAATGGCCTCCACCTCTATGATGGACATGGTTCAACTAATTACATTTCCCCATTTATTCTTTTTCCACCAATTCTCCAGTTCCAACTTGAAAGCTCCTATTGAATCCTCTCTCATTGGGTTTTCAGATCCTAACACCTCACGGCTTAAGAACATTCACCTAATTTCCTCTCTTGCTCTTTTGCCAATCTCATTCAGTCCAGTTACTGGAGTTTGTATGGTCTTCCTGTGACCATGCGGGCTTTCTCCTGGAGCTCCGAATTCCAAAGATGTGCAGGTTTGTAGGTTAATTGCCTTTGGTAAGTTGTAAAATTGTTCCTATTGTGTATGATAGTGCTGGTGTAAGGGGTGATCGCTGGCTGGCATGGATTTGGTGGGCCAAAGGGCCTGTTTCTGCACTGTATCTCTGAGGTCTAAAGTCTAAAGTAAAGATCCTCCTGCATCTGGAAAGAGTATCTCCTCATTTACTGGAACAAATACCCAAATTGCTAGACCAATCATCATATTATTGTGTCTGTAGCACTAATAAACGATTGGATAGGCATTCAGCCCTTGCCTGACCCTGGACACCAATATGTTGTGCATTCTTTAAAGTAGCCAGCTCATCGGCAGCATCAGCCCTGCACTAAGCCTGGTACCAAATGTAAAGTATCCTTTATTGTCATTCAGACTTTTCAGTCTGAACGAAATTTTGTGCCTTGCAGTCATAACATAGAATAAAATAACAAAACACACAATAAACACAGATTTAACATCCACCACAGCGAGTCGACCAGGCACCTCCTCACTGTGATGTAAGGCAAAAGTCTTAAAGTCCTTGTCTTTGTAAGGACAAAGAGGATCAACACTCAAATTTTGAACTCAAGAGGACTGAGAGAATGTTACATTCTTCCTGCTCACATTGTTTAAGGCCTTCACTGATGGAGCCTGCAGGAGACAGCAAAATCCTACACATAAGCCTGGAGAAAACTGCCAGCCCACATAATTTATATTCAGCTTTTAACCACGTGAAGCACCTCAAGGTGCTTTATAAAAGCTTTATCAAAGACATTTAGACTCAGCTTCATAATGAAGATCTAACACAATTTTAAATGAACCCTTGTCGTTTAGGGAGGAAATTCTAGAGCTTGGGACCAGGCATCTTAAGACATAGTTACCATGCTGAGAGATTAAATTTGAGGATGGTCAAGAGGCCAGGTTTGGAAGAGTGCATAGATTGTGGGTGCCTAGAGAAGATACTGTAAATCTACAGTGAACAGAGTTAATTGAGGCGATATTTCTTGACTGTTGCATTCAGCACTGGTATACCTGTGTGTTCCTCATTGTAGCTGAGCCTGTACCAGTGGAATGAGCAGGAACCAGAGTCCCAGCATGGACTGGTGATGGTAACCTGTTGAACTTCATTGATCGCATTTCCAATTGTCCAGTTCTCCAAGGTTACAACCTAAAATTGTAAAATAAAGGAATGGTACATCAGATCCGGTCATATAAAACATACACAACACTTCAACTAAACAAATGCTGATTACAATATAGAAACATAGGTGCAGGAGTAGGCCATTCAGCCCTTCGACCCAGCACCGCCATTCAATTTGATCATGGCTGATCTTCTAAAGTCAGTACCCCGCTCCTGCTTTTTGCCCATATCCCTTCATTCCTTTAGCCCGAAGAACTAAATCTAACTCTTTCTTGAAAACATCCAGTGAATTGGCCTCCACTGCCTTCTGTGGCAGAGAATTCCACAGATTCACAACTCTCTGGATGAAGATGTTTTTCCTCATCTCAGTCCTAAATGGTCTACCCCCTTATTCTTAGACTGTGACCTCTGGTTCTGGACTCTCCCAACATCGGGAATATTTTTCCTGCATCTAGCCTGTCCAATCACTTAAGAATTGTATACGTTTCAATAAGATCCCTTTCATCTTTCTAAATTCCAGTGAATACAAGCCCAGTCGACCCATTCTTTCATCAGATGTCAGTCCCGCCATCCTGGGAATTAACCTGGTGAAATTACACTGTTCTCTCTCAATAGCAATAATGTCCTTCCACAAATTAGAAGACCAAAATTGCACACAATACTCCAGGTGTGGTCTCACATCTGCCATGCATCTGTCCACTCACCCAACCTATCCGTCACCCTGCAGCCTCATAGCATCCTCATCGCAGCTCACACTGCCACCCAGCTTAGTGTCATCCGCAAACATGGAGATGTCACATTTAATTCCCTCATCTAAATCATTAATATATATATTGTAAATAACTGGGGTCCTTGCACCGAGCCTTGCGGCACCCCACTAGTCACTGCCTGCCATTCTGAAAATGACCCGTTAATTCCTACTCTTTGTTTCCTGTCTGCCAACCAGTTCTCTATCCATATCAATATCCTTCCCCCAATACCGTGCGCTCTAATTTTGCACACTAATTTCTAGTGTGGGACCTTGTCAAAGGCTTTTTGAAAGTCCAGACACACCACATCCATTGGCTCTCCCTTATCCATTCTACTTGTTACATCCTCAAAAAATTCCAGAAGATTAGTCAAGCATGATTTCCCCTTCATAAATCCATGCTGACTTTGACCGATCCTGTCGCTGCTTTCCAAATGTGCTGCTATAACATCTTTAACAATCGACTCAAGCAACTTCCCCACTACCGATGTAACACTAGCTGATCTATAATTCCCCATTTTCTCTCTCCCTCCATTCTTAAAAAGTGGGGTTACATTGGCTACCCTCCTGTGCACAGGAACTGATCCAGTCGAGAGAACATTGGAAAATGATCACCAATGCATCCCCGATCTCTAGGGCTACCTCCTTGAGTATTCTGGGATGCAGACCATCACGTGTTGGGAATTTAGCTGCCTTCAGTCCCAACAGTTTATCTAACACTATTTCCTGACTAATGTGGATTCCCTTCAGTTCCTCCCTCCCACTAGATCCTTGGTCCCCTTGTATTTCTAGGAGTTTGTTTGTGTCTTCCTTAGAGAACCAAAGTACTCGTTTATCTGTTCTGTCATTTCTTTGTTTCCCATTATAAATTCACTTGTCTCTGATTGTAAGGGGCCTACACTTGTCTTCACTAATCTTTTCCATTTTACATATCTTAAGAAGCTTTTAGAGTCCGTTTTTATATTCCATGCAAGCTTTCTTTCATGCTTCCCCCCCCCTCTTAATTAACCCCTTTGTCCTCCTTTGTTGAGTTCTACATTTCCTCCAGTCCTCCAAATAGCTGCTTCCTTTAGCCAATTTATATGCCTTTTCCTTCGATTTAACACTATCCATAATTTCCTTGGATTTAACCCTATCCTTCCCCGTTTTATTATCTCGCCAAACAGGGATGAACAATTTTTGGAGTTCATCCATTCAAATCTTTGCCACCGTCAACCCTTTAAGTATTTTTTGCCAATCTATCCTAGCCAATTCCAGTCTCATGCCTTCAAAGTCTCCTTTCTTTAAATTCAGGACCCTGGTCTCTGAATTAACCATGTCACTTTCCATCCTATGAATTCCACCATATTATGGTCAGTGTTGCCCAAGGGGCTTTGCACAAGATCGTTACCTAATCCTTCCTCATTACACAATACCCAGTCTAGGATGGCCTGTCCTCTGGTCGGCTCTTCTACATATCGGTTTAAAAAAACATCCCGTATACATCCCAGGAAATCCTCCTCCTTAGCGCTGGATTTGGTTGGCCCAATCTATATGTAGATTAAAGTCACCCATGATAACTGCTGTACCTTTGCTACACGCATCAGTATTTTGCAGTTCTACCCATACCGATTCTACAGCATCCAAGCTAATGTCTCTCCTTGCTATTGCATTAATCTCCTCTTTAACCAGCAATGCCACCCCACCTCCTCTTCCTTTCTGTCTATCCTTCCTGAATATTGAATATTCCTGCATGTTTAGCTCCCAGCCTTCGCCACCCTGGAGACATATCCCCGTAATTCCAACTATATCATATTTCTTAACTGCTACCTACACATTCAATGCATCCACTTTATTACGAATGCTCCTCACATTAAGGCACAAAGCTTTCAGATTTGTTTTTCTTAATCCATTCTACCTTTTGCTTCTGTCCTCCTTTTATGTCCCTCCATCTCTTTGCATTGGTTCCCACCCCCCTGCCCTGTTAGTTTAACCATGACCTTTCCTACACTCTCTTTCCCGTTAATTGCACGCATACGTTTCCACATTGTTGACTCCACCCCCCCACTGTTTAGTTTAAACCCACCCGTGTAGTACGAGCAAACCTGCCTGCCCCTCCAATTAAGGTGCAACCCGTCCCTTTTGTACAGGTCACCCCTGCCCCAGAAGGGATCCCAGTGATCTAGAAATCTAAATCCCTGCCCTCTGCACCAACTCCTCAGCCACACATTCAGATCCCTATCTCCCTATTTCTACCATCACTAGCATGAGGTACTGGAAGCAAACCAGAGATAACCACCCTAGAAGTCCTGCTTTTAGGCCTCCTGTCTATTTCTCTATACTCATGTTGCAGAACCTCCTTCCTCTTCTTACCCACATCATTTGGGCCTACATGCACAACTACTTCCGATTGTTCACCTTCCCTCTTGAGGATGTTCTTAAGTCATTCTGAGACATCTATGCACATTTTTTGTTTTAATAAAATATGCTTTACCAGAACCTAGTTTGGCCCTGCTATTTTATTTTGTTTGCAAGACATTTGTGCAAACCAATTGCAGGAGAGTGCTTTCTTTTAGTCTTATCTTTATTCAGAAGTTGGTGATTATGTGGAATTCATTGCCATAGACAGCTGTGGAGGCCAAAGCATTAGGTAATTTTAAGTGGAGATCAACAATGAATCACCCTATGATTAGTAAGGGTGTCAAAGTTTATGGGGAGAATAGGGTTAAGAGGGAAAGATAGTTCAGCTATGATTGAGTAGACTCGATGGGCCTAATGGGCTAATTCTGCTCCTATGACTTAAGTCAGGGCGTTAAGGGCCTGTCCCACGAGCATGCGACTGCATGCAGCGAGCACGACCAAACCGGAAGCGGGGGGCGCGCGGAGGTCGAGTGATCCCGTACGAGTTGATGTGAATTTCGAGCGAAGTCCGCGGGAAGTTCACGCTAGGCGTACGGCGTCAAGACGCTGCTCACGCCCGTCGAGGCGCTGCGTACGGCCTCAATGCGGCTGCGGGCCGACAGGCCATTGCCGCGCGGAATTTTTGGACAGTGTCAGTTTTTCGGAGCCCCGCGCGATGTTGGGACCAGCCTCGCACAACTCCATATGGCGATCGAAGTGGGACCGGCCCCGCGAGGCCGTACGGCTCAAGCGACCACGTTAGACAGGCCCTTAAAGATCTGAACTCCCACTCCAAAAAGTTCCAATGACAGTGGCTGGAGATAATGGCCTAGCTTTATTGTCCAATGGTCCTTGTTGAGTGGTCCCACGCTGTAATAAAGCTCACAGCTATTTAGCATTGGGCTGAAGCCCACGGGAGTAGGTTCTACAAAGTCACAAGGAGTGTAGTGGAGAACCCAGTCACCACTTGATGCTGCTGAGAAATCGCACGGTTAGCACAATTTCTGGGTGGGCAAGGCAAGTAAACCGGCAGTGACTTCAGAACCTGCGGCTGGGCTCCCACAAAGGTACAACACTTCTTGCTTGCCCCCTCACTGTGTGACAGCTCAACCATTGTAGACGCTGGCAGATTCCAGGGGCCCATGGGGACAGGGGAGAAAATGCACTACCCAACACCAAGACTTTCATGGACCTTAACCCATACACATCTGGTAATAGCAGACCACGAGTTGGCCTCAGGTTGTCTTGATCAGATGCTTCTGCAAAGTCACCTGAAAGTGGTGGAGGTGAGAATGACCATAGACCCCCACCACTGGGACTCACCTGTTCCCATTAACTTCAATGGGCAACTGCCTGCTGCTCATGGGAACTGTGCTTATTGATGGTACACAAAATTGCTGGGGAAACTCAGCGGGTGCAGCAGCATCTATGGAGCGAAGGAAATAGGCGACGTTTCGGGCCGAAACCCTTCTTCAGACCTTATTGATGTTCATGGTTCAGAACTGACCTGTTTCTCGTGGACAACCTGGGAGTATGCCTTAATCATCTGATATTCGTTGACAGCATCTCCTGTCTGCTGCTCAGTGTAGGAGGTGTTTTCCAGGTACGCACCAACAGATACAAAGGAAAACTCAGAGTTCTCCTCTAGTACCACTTCCATGTAATATCTGTGAAATAAACCATCTCTGTCAATCCTGGGACAAAGAGCTGTAGATCAAGGAGCTCATCTGTTACAGTGAAAAAGTGCACCATATCCCTTCCTGCACAGCACCCCAGGTTTACACTGACTCATACACAAGATGTCAGCCATCTTATAATATCCACATAAGAGAGTTGTGTGGCTTTGGAGGTTTTAGCTGTATTTCAACCATGATTACTATTCCTGGCTGTGATTCAATGTTTGTATTGCCAATAAATGTTTGGATTGGACCCATCCTCCAACAGTCTCTCCCCCTTCCACTAGTTTCATTGATTTCATTGGCTGGCTGGCTTCCATGTAGGACTAAAAACTATCACCTTCATGAATGTGAATAATAGATGTGGGAGGGTGAGTTTTGATTCACTCTACCTGGGTCAGTGAGACTGCTTCATCACATTAAATAAAAAACGTCCTGTCTGTTCTACGTCTGACGGCAGTGATGATAGAAAGACCAGTTACTTTCCCAACAATTTCCACATTACTGAAAAGCAAAAAACTACAGGTATTGGACTCTCTCATTCTTAAAACCTCTCTCTGAGCTGGCTTCTGTTATAAGGTCATCAGGTCATAAGTGATAGGAGTAGAATTAGGCCATTCGGCCCATCAAAACTACTCTGCCATTCAATCATGGCTGATCTATCTCTCCCTCCTAACCCCATTCTCCTGCCTTCTCCCCATAACCTCTGACACCTGTACTAACTGTTCGCCTGTTCACTTGCAGCTTGCTGACAAGGTTTGATGACACTCCTGCTGAAAGAACATGGGCCTTCATTGCGGGAGTCCCCATGTAAATTCAAACTGTTGTTGTTGCAAAGTAACTCACAACACGGGAGGAGGCCATGGAGATATATAAACATTTTAAAGATTAAAATGGTGTATTCCTGACCTAATCTTCTTCTCCAAGTCCCTATCAGTAAAAGCTTCAAACACATGCACCTTGGCCACACATTTCTCCTCGGCTCATATGCAAATTTTTGAGGAAGACCAGCAGGAATCAAATTAATGTTCATTTAGGTGGGGACTCGCTTCTTGATTCCCGGCACTGCTGCCTGTGTCCACTTCTCGAAAAGCGAAAAGATATTCTGCTGATCATTCTATTTATTCAAGTCAAAAATTGTGGCCTTGGGGCCTGATATGGGCCTGTAAATGTAAGCAGGCCCAAATGCAACCTTTGATCTCACTTTTGGAGAGTGTGACTCGGCGAGTCAGAATAAGGGATGTTGTCTTAAAATATTCCTAAGTCTTTCAGTGGACTGTTGGTGTGGTTATGGTACGCTGCAGAGATTGTTTCTGTGCGGTTTGACTATGAATAGAATGTATTCCTTCATTTGCAAAATCTTATGGACTACCTCTATTATACATTATGAGATCTCAGTAAATCAGGCCCAACTTCAGTGTCCCACTGGGCAGTATGATCATCAAGCAATCATATGAAGCAGTTAGTAATAAACTATTTCAATGTTCAGGGAGGAACATATGGAGATGGCTTTGGCTGACAAGGTTTTATTCCACAGATGGTGCCATGGTGATGTAATTGAGACAAATATAGTTTGCTGATTTGATCTATGATGGTTTTACAGCTGAAATACCTGACTCCTCTGCCCAGTATATACCAGTTTCTTGGTGCTCTCGACAAGATTTCAGGGTTATTATTTCCAAAGACAAATTTAATTTTACATGTCCCAAATTTAATCCCAACATACATTTTCCATATGTTTTCAGTTAAATTACACATCTAAATTTGGAATTCAGCATAATGCACAGGTTTATATTTTAAAGAGCATGCAAATGAGTGCAATATGTAGACACGACATCAATGCAAATTACAGATGCAAAATATTAAATATGTAAGTTACATTGCGTGTGTACATGTTTCATGTAATTTTGCAATTGTCATGTGGAAGGCTGAAAACTTGAAGAGTTTGTCAGGTGAACTTACCCTTTCCCTTTCTCAAGTCGCATTGTATCAGAGGCGTGGCTGTACAATGATGAATAGTACTGCCGACTGCCATAGGCAACTTTAGCCTAAGAAAGATGCAGAGACAGAACATGTAAGATGATAACCTCCTCCTGAACTCCTTCTGTACTTCTAATTAGATATGGAAGTTTGCATCTGTTACACAGTGACCAATTTGTGTGCCTTAAAGCCCCTGTCCCACTTAGGAAACCTGAACGGAAACCTCTGGAGACTTTACACCCCACTCAAGGTTTCCGTGCGGTTCCCGGAGGTTTTTGTCAGTCTCCCTAATGGTCGAAAGTGGTTTCCGCTTCTTCTGTGTTCCGGCGATTATTTCAAAAAATCCAAAAACGGCCGTGACTAAAAATAGGTTGCTGTTTTAAAAATCGGTAATTTTTCAGTTGAAGCCGGTTGCGATGCTGGTTGACGGTGGTTCCCGGAGGTTGCAGGTAGTGGAAGTCTTATTTTTAGTCGCAGTTGGTTTCGATTATTTTTGAAATAACGTAATTCGGGTGTCGGGCGCTGGACCGCGAGCGCTAGAGTGCCCGTCCCGTCCCGTACTACTGAGGTTCTACTGCAGTTGTACAGGGTCTTGGTGAGACCACACCTGGAGTATTGCGTACAGTTTTGGTCTCCTAATCTGAGGAAGGACATTCTTGCCATAGAGGGAGTACAGAGAAGGTTCACCAGACTGATTCCTGGGATGTCAGGACTTTCATATGAAGAAAGACTGGATAGATTTGGTTTGTACTCACTAGAATATAGAAGATTGAGGGAGGATCTTATAGAAACTTACAAAATTCTTAAGAGGTTGGACAGGCTAGATGCAGTAAGATTGTTCCCGATGTTGGGGAAGTCCAGAACAAGGGGTCAGAGTTTAAGGATAAGGGGGAAATCTTTTAGGACCGAGATGAGAAAAACATTTTTCACACAGAGAGTGGTGAATCTGTGGAATTCTCTGCCACAGAAGGTAGTTGAGGCCAGTTCATTGGCTATATTTAAGAGGGAGTTAGATGTGGCCCTTGTGGCTAAGGGGATCAGGGGGTATGGAGAGAAGGCAGGTACGGGATACTGAGTTGGATGATCAGCCATGATCATATTGAATGGCGGTGCAGGCTCGAAGGGCCGAATGGCCTACTCCTGCACCTATTTTCTATGTTTCTATGTTTCTTACCGTGTTTCATTTTAATATCTATCAGGACTTCTGAGGGCCAACATTTTGAAACTAATTCAAATATGCAAGTCTGTTTTCTATAATTATTGAATATGACTCTGCCATACTGGTGTCAGGAGAGACTAATCCCATTTCCGTGTCTTATCACAGCTCCAATCCTCCTCACTGTCATCGTTCACTTTCATATAACCTCAACATTGGTCAAACCTCCTGTCTGGTGTTAAATTCACCTGTAATGTAGTCGAATCAATTCAAGCATGATTAAACTTGTCTGCTTACGTACCTTGTCCTGAGGAGGCCCAGTTAAGCTAAAGTAAAGTTCAAACACGCCTCTCCCTTTGATATAGAAACGGTAATTATCAGTCTCCGGAGCAATGAAGAACCCACTTAGACGCGTAACAGATGGCCTCCATGGTGTGGAGGCTTTATAAAAGGCCTCCTCTATCCAAGATGTGTTGTATCCCACGGTACTTTCATTGTAGTTTGGCAAGCCACGCAAGTTGCCATTTTTCCATGTTTCCAACTTCAAACCTCTTCCTCCTAAACAACAGAAAGTTGATGGAGTCAATGTATGCAAAGACAAGCTACATGCCCACTTGTGTCCCATCAGTAGCATTACTTTTATTAGGGTGCTGTCTGTGTAGAGTTCATGGTCTCTCATGGACTCATCACTAGAAGCAAAGCACAAACGTGTATAGCGGAGGCTGGATGCACTTCGTACCTGGCCACTCACTTGTACTATGGCACAAATAGCCCAGTCCCACTGATCAAAACAGTGTATGCTTTTATTTATATATTTCACCTTAATATTTTTCAAAGTTAAATTGTTTAACATTACACATATATTTCAGTTTTTTAAGTCTATTTGAACTATTATTAAATGCCCCAAATGGGGATGTGGTTATATGGAATGAGCTGCCTGATAAATAGTTCAGGGAAGTACAAATAACAATATTTAAAAGACATTGGGACTGGTGAATGGATAGGAAAGGCTTTGAGGGATATGGGCCAAATGTAGGTAAATGGATGAGTTGCACCAAAGGGGCTATTACCGTGCTGTATGACTCTATGATAGTTGAAAGATGTTGAGTGGCTGTGTTGGGGGGCAGTTTTGGTCTTTGTCACTGAACATAACAAATGTGGCATGTTTTGAAGAGTTCACCTACTGTTTAAAAGTAAATTGAGGCAATCACAAATCTGCCCAGTGATTAGATCTCATTATGCTGTGCGTGGATAAACAGACGTCTGGCCTCAAAACCTGCACTGCAACCAACGAATCTCAATAACTAAGCAGAAGTACTGGTACGCAGAAATAGTCATAGAAAACAACATTCAGTCCAAGTAATCTAGGCAATTCTCATCTTTGGCAGCTAGTCCGTATCTTCCCACTGAATAAAGGCTCCAAATTCCCATCACATTTATGAAATAACTATCTTACGTTTAAGATCTATCTCTTTCACATCAGAACATAAGAGGTGATAATGTCTCTCCAGTCCTCCAGTCTGATCTGTCATCCAATATTTGTTCCAATCCACTGCCTCAACACCACTTTCCCACACTCTTTTCCTACCCCTCAACTCCCTTGTAGTTGAAATGTCTGTCGTTTGTCATATACATCAATGATCTGGATGATGGTGTGGTAAATTGGATTAGTAAGTATGCAGATGATACTAAGATAGGTGGTGTTGTGGATAATGAAGTAGATTTTCAAAGTCTACAGAGAGATTTAGGCCATTTGGAAAAGTGGGTTGAAGGATGGCAGATGGAGTTTAATGCTGATAAGTGTGAGATGCTACATCTTGGCAGGACAAATCAAAATAGGACGTACATGGTAAATGGTAGCGAATTGAGGAATGCAGTTGACCAGAGGGATCTAGGAATAACTGTGCATAGTTCCCTGAAGGTGGAATCTCATATAGATAGGGAGGTAAATAAAGCTTTTGGTGTGCTGGCCTTTATAATTCAGAGCATTGAGTATAGAAGTTGGGATGTAATGTTAAAATTGGACGAGGCATTGGTGAGGCATTCTGGAGTATGGGGTACAATTCTGGTCGCCAAATTATAGGAAAGATGTCAACAAAATAAAGAGAGTACAGAGGAGATTTACTAGAATGTTGCCCGGGTTTCAGCACCTAAGTTACAGAGAAAGGTTGAACAAGATAGGTCTTTATTCTTTGGAGCACAGAAGGTTAAGGGGGGACTTGATAGAGGTCTTTAAAATTATGAGAGGGATAGACAGAGTTGACGTGGATAAGCTTTTTCCATTGAGAGTAGGGAGCTATGTGGAATGAGCTTCCAGTGGAAGTGGTGGAGGCAGGTTCGATTTTATCATTTAAAAATAAATTGGATAGGTATATGCATGGGAAAGGAATGGAGGGTTATGGTCTGAGTGCAGGTAGATAGGACTAGGGGAGAATAAGTGTTCGGCACGGACTAGAACGGCCGAGATGGCCTGTTTCCGTGCTGTAATTATTATATGGTTATATGGTTACATGATCATTATGGACAAATTAGGCCAGCTATGTACATGTTGTATAACTCTGACTATGCTGATCTGAATGGGCTTAGAATGACCATTTAAGCAAAATTTAAGCAAAATTGCCCCCACTTCCCACATTTGATTATTGAGATTCTTGAGATTAATATCCCTTTGCTCTGTTAACAGCGTTAAAGTACTTATGAGGTAGTCAGGAAAGGGAACATGTTATTTTTTTTTAGTTTGCTTTAATTTGTTAGTTGATTGTTTGTTGACTGCCATAATTCCTGAAATGGTCTTAACTGTTATAAAGCAGTAATAAATGATTTTTGTCCAAACAATTGGAACTTGCATAAAATGTCTGCATTATTAGCAGGGCTGCCAACTCTCACGCATTCAGCGTGAGACTCACGCTTTTCACAAAATTCTCACGCTCTCACACTGATCACAAAATTATATAATGAGAATAGGACCTGTATTGTTTAACAAATAGTGTAGAAAGGAATTGCAGATGCTGGTTTAAACTGAAGATAGACACTAAAAACTAGAAAAATTCAGCAGGACAGGCAGCATCTCTAGAAAGAAAGAATGGGTGATATTTCGAGTCCAGACCTTCAACCTGAAAGAAGAGGTTGAAAACCAGCCATAAAATACAATGACTGGACATGTGTGTTATCCAACTAAGGGCAGAAATCAGAATCATGTGTTCATCTTTATTCACGTGACACCATAATAAATATATTACAGAAAAAATAATTTAATGGAGTGGCACGGTGGCGCAGCGGTAGAGTTACTGGCTTACTACCACATGGGTTTTCTCTGGATATTCCGGTTTCTCCCATATCCGAAAGAAGTGCAGGTTTGTAGGTTAATTGGCTTCTGTAAATTGTCCCTGGCATGATGGATGGAATTGGTGCATGATAGATTGCTGGTCGGTGTGGACTTGGTGGGCTGAAGGGCCTGTTTCCATATATATTTTTACATATATATCTTAATTTCATTGAACCATATATGATTGAATATGTGGCATTATTTTCTATATTCAAAGGGTAAGGTTGATTGAATTATTTGTGCAGAACAGTGATGGAAGTCTGACTCTTCTTGCCTTGTTTCTATGTGTTTTTCTCTGTGGGTATCGATTAATTCTAGACAACAGATTAAAAAAAAAAATCTGACCCCATTAATTCACTCAAGGTGTATGATGATGTGTTCTACAGTATGAAATGTACAGCAAAACTTGCACTTCCAGAGTGGTCTATCGTGTTGTTTCTTCAGCGGACCACTGATTTACTTTAAGAGCAAAACATAAAGTGCTGGAGAACTCAGCAGGTCAGGCTGGATCGATGGAGGGTCCGAAGAAGGGTCTCGACCCAAAACATCACCTATTCCTTCTCTCCAGAGATGCTGCCTGACCCGCTGAGTTACTCCAGCATTTTGTGTCTATCTATGGAGGGAATGGCTAGGCGACATTTAGGATCGGGTCCCTTCTTCAGGCATTTTTTAAGCGGTTGAGAAAGATTGAAAGTTTCACGTATTTAAATATGTTGTTATGAATATAACGTAATGTGGGAGAAAATTCCATGAGCCATAATTGCCATATACATACATAATAGTAGAAGTGTAGAAAGTTAGTGTGTAAAAAAAATAGATATTACGAGCTTCGTAGTCTCCTTGTACCAATCAAACGCCAAATTCAAAATTCTATATTTTGAAAATGGGTAAAGCAAAAAGTAGCATGTTCTCTAGAAAGGCCTATCCTAAAATAATTGATCAGAAAGGTGTGATTTTCAGTCAGGACGTCTGTATCATTCAGTCTGTGAGCTCGCGGTCCGGAGCCCTTCTCTATTACCGCTCGACATAAAATCAAAGTGTCAATGCCTCTTCAAGGTCTACTAATCGACCCATAGCTTCAGTTGCAGGTGCAGCTGAAGGGATTTGGCGCTCGGGCAACGCTATGAATTTGTATGAATTTAAAAAATCCGATACGTTTAAATCGTTCAAAAGCTACAACCACGAGCTAAATAAAACTAAATAAAACTGAAGCAAATAAAGGCAAACAGAAGAACTAACCTTGAACGAGAGAGAGAGAAAACAACACGCATAAACTTATTTAAAAAAAATTCATATAACATCCCTAAATGACCGGTACAAATTACCAAATAACGTGAATGGTCAAAAATGCTGGAGAAACTCAGCAGGTGAAATGCTGCCTCACCCGCTGAGTTTCTCCAGCATTGTTTACCTTCGATTGTTCCAGCATTTGCAATTCCTTCTTAAAACAACGTGGATGAATGACTGGTCCTGCACACCAGGAAGAAGCCTGTGTTCGCGGTCCGGAGCCCTTAATGACAGTAGGTTTTAAGAAATTCTGCCGTAAATTTTATTAAAAGGAACGCCACGTCATTAATACTTGGTCAAAACACAATTATATTGACTGAGGAATGCAGATCGATGTATTGGTAACACATTGTATAACTACGTGTTAACTAAAGGCTGTTAACAAGTGCTAACAGTGGCAGTTAACAAATCGTTTTTGTCGCAGTTGAATCATGTGATAAATGACTCCAATCTTTCCTCAGTACTCATTAAATCCGAGCTGGAAACTGAAAAGTAGGGGAACGCCGTCCCCCTGCGTATCCCCTCATTTCCATCACTGACAGTACTGAGAGTTAACCGCAGGGCTGTGTTGTTGTCGGTGAGGAATTTCACCTACTGGGGTGGCTGCTGAGGGGATAGAATGTGTTGCCCACCAGCCTAGCACGGGGCCCAATTGGGAGCAATTGGTCCAATTGGCTTAAGGCCGGCCCTGGGCACCAATAAATGTTTGCATTGGGCAAGTCTTCAGAAATACCTGATTGGTTCCAAATTGCTTTGGGATGTTATGAGGTTGTAAAAGATACTTCAAAAAAGTATGTTTTTCTACATGGTTTATGAAAGATAATTTTGAATAGCTCCAACAATTTTGAATAGCTCCAATAGCTCCCTTCAAGAATGTGCATACGACAGTGTTAGTTGAGCTGAACAGGTTGTTTATGGACACACACATCAAATGTACATGAGCTATATAATTAACTCTTATGTTATGCAGTTTATGCTCTATCTCACTGTGGAGCTTTATCCTGACCAATCAAGCCTATCAAATGCATGATGTTGTTGAGTTTTGTTATTCAAGAGAGTGAATTAAATTATAACCACTTCCTATAAAGTATTAATTTGCACACCAGTCTGACAACCCAATTTTGCAAGTGGGCTGTTAGCTCACTGGCAGGGTTCTCTCCTTTGTTTCAGAGGTCCACGAGTCACTGCAGACATGAGTGCAAATCTATGGCTGAAGGAAGACTGAGATATTAAATCAACAAACTATCTACTGAACTGTGCTTGAATGATCATACCAGAGCATTCCATTAACATATCGGTTACACCATTAACCAGATCATTTGTGGCATGCGTTTGGGGCAGTTTTGGCATGAGTAGATGGGTGGTCAAGGAGCAGAAACGGAAAGTAGAATAAATGTTCATTTTTGGATTGGAAATCAGAAGGTATTGGGGCACTTCAGAGATCAGAGACTTAACCATTTATAAGCTAGATTGGATGAAACATAGAAATATAGAAAATAGGTGCAGGAGTAGGCCATTCGGCCCTTCGAGCCTGCACCGTCATTCAATATGATCATGGCTGATCATCCAACTCAGTATCCTGTACCTGCCTTCTCTCCATACCCCCTGATCCATTTAGCCACAAGGGCCACTTCTAACTCCCTCTTAAATATAGCCAATGAACTGGCCTCAACTACCTTCTGTGGCAGAGAATTCCACAGATTCACCACTCTCTGTGTGAAAATGTTTTTTCTCATCTCGGTCCTAAAAGATTTCCCCCTTATCCTTAAACTGTGACCCCTTGTCCTGGACTTCCCCAACATCGGGAACAATCTTCCTGCATCTAGCCTGTCCAATCCCTTAAGAATTTTGTAAGTTTCTATAAGATCCCCCCCTCAATCTTCTAAATTCTAGCGAGTACAAGCCAAGTCTATCCAGTCTTTCTTCATATAAAAGTCCTGACATCCCAGGAATCAGTCTGGTAGATACGAAGTAAACTGTAGCCATATTTGCTGATGATGTAAACATAAGTGGGTTAGTGAATTGTAAGGCAGACACAAAGTGCCTGCAGAAGGACATAGATCTGTAGGGTAAGTGACGGCGAAAAGTTGGCAGATGGAGTAAATTATGGGAAATGTGAGGTGACCCACTGTGGAAAAATGTATGAAAGAGCAAATTATTGTTTGGCCAAAATCTTAATGACCATTATATTTATGTATTTTGACATATATAAATTATATGGCATATTTACAATTTTTTTTTGAAGAAAATATATTAATTAAAAAAATAAACTACCTTGGAAAACTGTTGTGGAAAGATTGCTTTCTTTTGGGATCAGGCAGATAATTTGAGTTGCGTTGACACTGAGAGTCTCACAGTTTAGATCTGTTTAAAACAATGAAAAACAAATAGAAACCAAAATATTAATAAGAGTTTAGATCTACATTTAACATGAATGCAATTTCTTTTGTTAATTGAAGGCAACCTTTTCATTTATTGAACATATTGGATGAGTCGTTCAGCTCACAGGAACCTGGATACTTTCAAATAAAATGAGTTGATATCACTGGCTATTGATTGCCCTCTCCAGAAAGTCCCTATTTTAATTCACAAATTGTATTGAAAAATAGTAAAGGTTTAAAAAGTTAATTTAGCGCAATAGGATAGTTTTACTGATTCCACAAGGTCAATGGGAACAAGCTTAGTAAGCATTGGTTATCAGAAATTTGCAACAGCTTTCATCGGGTAGAGACTCCCAGGTGAGTTGGACTGACTACCACAGAGTCTTTTAACAATAAATTGAGCATATCCCATTGGCATCATGTTCAACACAGACATGGCGGGGCAAAAGTCCACCTCCTGCGCTATTATTCTATGTATTCACCTGTGAATACGGGAGATTATGGGTTTATCCCATCCAGGCAATTTAGTAAAAAGATGCTTCAATGCTGAATTGAGGGAGAACCACACAAAAGTACCACCTCTTAGATGACACCAGATATCTTTTGCTCAATGAAATACTACATGGCGGCATATAAAATAATAGTAAAAACAGGTTTCCTTGTGGTCAACAGTATTCCTTAACCAGTGTTACATGACTGACTATGGAAGTTGACTCTGCAAAATTGACTCCCACATTTTCCACACTTGGAAACAGTTTTGGGTTGCTCTGTGGTAGCCTGCAGTCTGGGCACTGTAGGCTCATGCATCTGTCATGGATCCCACAGTACTTACCCGCCACAGTAACTCTGGCTGGGGCATCCGTTTCATCAAAGAACCTCCCATTCACGGTCAGCCGAGTGCCTCCTTCCATACTCCCTTCAGACGGGT